>NC_089321.1:14687291-14987291 GCF_036669915.1 Pocillopora verrucosa | reverse complement strand
AGACAAGATTAGTGAGACAAGATCAAGATGGTGGTTTTAATAATCTGCCGAGAAATTCAACGTCATGTACAGAATCCAAATGTGGAAAACTGGTTGCGTAACATAGGGTACTAGAAAATCAAATTCCATTTAGGAAATAAATGTACAATTATAATAAGATACCTGAAATAGTTTCCTCAAATGCCTCCTCTGACATAATAGGCTTGTCTAGAATTTTCTGTTTCAAGTTAAATCTATGCCAATCTAACTTGAAATGCTCTCTCTGCCAAATAAAGAAAAAATTTCTTTGTAAAAAATGTGTATTTTGCATTAGCTGTTACTTTACTCAATTTTCCACAGAGCAGAATTATCTTCTCACTAGACTCCCAATTGAAAGGTCATGAATCAAGCTCTTGCCTAGTTGAGTCACAATTTAATAATAAAGTGTAAAATAATAAGGATCTTATTATCAGTATTTCCACCAAGTGACTCTTCATCCATTAATATCTAGCTAAAATTAATTACAGTTAGAACAAATTTTAAAAAAAGCTAGTAAAAGTTGGATAAATAAAACAAGATAGCATGACCTACAGTTGAATTACTAAATTTTACAGTGGTAAATGGTGAAAACTGTATAATTTTTTAAGCAATTATGGTTAATTTTTTAAGCAATTTAGACTGTTATATTGTCATTTTTTTTTTCCAGTTTTTATTTTCTAAATGCCTTCCAAACTGATAATAGTTTAATAATTCTTGTTTGGGCTGAGTATGTTTTAACCTAAGTTGCAAAATTGAGTCTGAGTCAGGTTCATGATCTCTTTATGCCTACCCCAGGACCAACATAAACTCTATTACAAACATTACCCTACAAACATTACGCTATCAACATTGCTGATCCTAGCAGTATGCAGGATGCATGTCATATGACCTTCCTAATAAACCTCGCTTAGCATGGAGTATATATGGCTCAGTGGTACTCTGAGCATCGGAATGCAGAACCCAAAGGTATAAGGTTCAATTCCTCAAGGGGACTCAGAATTTTTCTTTGTCCCATGCTTGTCATGAGACATAAACATCTTTCTCTATAAACTCTATTGTTTCATTGACGGCCTATTGCATTTTCATGCCAGATTACTGTATTTTATAAAAATGGAAACATTTAAAATCAAAAATCAATCATGGCCATGAATAATTGCATACACTAGTTCTCAAACAAATCTTAAATCAAATCATATTACCTGAATTTCAACTGAGTCAAAAGTTACTTGGCAAACGGAGCAGCTCATTCCAAGTTTCTCTCCAGCATATGATTCTGTGATACCAAAGTAAAAGATTATAAAACTACATTTCTTTCATCACACTTGAATCATTATTCAGTCTGAATAATTAACTCTTAAACTCTCAGAGATGATTGACTGGTAATTTCTCCATAGAATATTAATTCACTGTTTTGCAAACAGGTGATGAGAAGACACAAATGTAGACACCAAATTCCGTTAGCCAATTTAAAAGTATTTTAGCAGCTAGAAAAGGAGATCAGAGATTAAGATTTAAACGATTACTAGCCTAGTTACTTCGTTTTGTCGTTGGCAATACCTGTTCATCGTTTCAAACGAGGGAATATTAATTAATTAAACTAAGAGTTCGCCGATGTGTTAGCGAAACTCTTCAGTTACAAAGTAGAGCTAAAATTACCATTTTTCCTAATAAGTTTCTTTTCCATCACTTGCTCTTGTTTCTCATCGCTGTCTCCACTTTTAAGATCTTTGCCGACAATGCGAACATTTCGCAGGAAGTCACTCATTAGTTCTTCGTCAAAAACTGACACAGCAGACAGCCTTGCTTTAAATGCCATTGATTTAACGTAAAAAAAAAAGAATTCCTCAAGAATTCGACCTACTGAGCAATCAAATCAATTTGGTTATATAGATGTCTCTTCCTTATCGAACTGTAACGATTCGCAGAATCACTGTGGCTTTTATATCGGTCCTTCCCCCTCATTGCACCACCACATTTGGTAACCAAAATCTATTTTTGGTGGCGGACGTAAGAATGTGGCACGGCATTCGTTTGACAGATTTCTAGTTATCAGCTCTTAAATGTCTCTTTTTTTGCTGGTACCGACTATTCTACAATGTAGTTAGCACAACATCGTCTTTGTTTACGATTTTGTAACCGGAAATATTACTAAATATCAAATTTGAGCTTGTTTGGCCGCCATCTTGAAAAGTTCTAATTATGTTAGGCCCCAAGCCTAACCGTGTGGGTGAGTGAGAGTCGCTCCCAGGGACCGAGTTTTACCGCGGCAAGAGGTACATTTGAGTAGTTTCTGAGTTGGTCCATTTCCCAAAGTGGAAGAGTATTGCATTAACATAATTACTAATTAACCAACCGTCAAGCGATGTTATCGAGATAAACATAAACATTATTATACACCTCATAACTTCTTATATGTGAAGGATATAATGTAAAGGGTAAATCAAGGAATTTTTATCGCTGATTTTTTTCGCCGTTGTTCTTTTTCCTCAACGTTTAACTAAAGCCAAGCAGAACCGTACAAACTTAAAGATTTTCCTCTGCGCATGCATTATCCCCACTATCCAAAGAAACTGTGGTGCAAATTATTTAAATTGGCCACCGTAAAGAGAGAGCGTCCAAAGCTGACGTTTCGAGCTTAATTAGCCCTTCGTCAGAGCGAATAGAGGAATTTTGGGTTGAGTGTATGTATGTATGCAGAAAAATGGAGCCACGCTATTGGTGGGAACATGGTAACGAAATAAACAAGAATAAATGAGTTTAAAAGACATGCGTAGCGAAATAATTAGGTACCTAGAAAGCCATCCACTTCATAATGATATAGGTGACCGTTTAAAGAAGATTTAATAAACAGTACACATCGGAGATAAATTTGGGGGATTTGGTCAGTGACCGATTATTAAGCGGTGCGTAATATAACTGAAGTTGGAGCGATTGTTCTTTTTCATGCAATTGGCTAATTTTGATCGAGTGACCTCGGTAATGCACAACTTGATTAACGAAGAGTCAACTAATTTCACTAAATAATGATAAGAAAACCGCGCGCATAGCATCAATTTTCTTTTGTTTATTTGATTAGCCTTTGTGACGTCAACTTACAAAGACACGTTTAAACCTTTCTCGTTATCTACGACTGTGTCTTTCGTTTTGGTGTGGCAGGATTTATTGCTGAAGTCAAATCATACTCATCATTTTCCATTTCGTCTTTTTTAGGAAAAGATGACACGGAAAACATTGAGTATGATGACATGGAAAACGATCCTTCAAGCGACGGAGTAGAAAAGGTATATCTTGACATGCTTAATTTAGCTTTGCCAGAGTTTTTGGAGAGCGAAAAAACACACCAACATGACTATCGAATTTAGCACGGTATTAGCCACTGAAAATGCATTTTTTCCTCATATGAGGCGAAAACAAAATGTATGTTCACAACACTCTTTACAAGGATATCTGTAATTTGTAGCCAAGTACAGACTCTCAGTATAGTGTCAGTGTCAGAAATGAATTTGAACGTGATCTTCGCAGTGTTGAACACTACTTAAGTAGTAGTGAAAATAAGGACTGAAAAATATTTAGGTCTATACGAGATTTGAACCCATGACCTCCGCGTTTCCAGTGCATTGTTAATGTTTGGTAATGATTTGGTAATGATTTTGGCAAATCACAATGACATGCATATGTTTGTTTCCTCTTTCCACACAAGTGATCCAAGTGTATGACCTCGAAAGACGGGATGACAGTAGCTGTAATCCTGAGGTGTACCAATATACGAGAGCCAGACAGGAAAGAGGTACTTCCTATAACTTTGAAGTGTGTTCGGATAGATTTCAGAAGACCACGATATTATGGCGTTTACACTAGCTCTTTTACTTTTCAAGAAAGGAAGATTAAGCCTCCACATTTTGTTCTTAGTCAACGGATATATTATTGACTTTGGAAGAACAATCCATCAAATGTGCATTGGCTAATTCGGGGGATGGTACTTCTAGTGTTAATAATAATTGCTGCTTTGCAAAAATGTGTTAACAATTCATTATAGCAAGCAGCAATGTCAAAAATAGTTCTTTCTTTCAAATGGTTGATTATAAAGTCATATTTTATTGGAAGACGAAACTCTTTGTCTTGTGTATTTTCACAGGGGTATCAAAGGGAGCAAGTCAAAACCCTTAAACGGTTTTCGAATACTCTCTTTGTTGTCCCTGTGATTAGACTTTTTTGTCTGCCACCTCATCATGGGGTTGGAATTTCACTTTCCTCAGATTGCATGAATCTTTTTTTTAAAGAACTTAGTTTTTCTTGTATTGGGTCGGGTACTGGATCGTGCATTGACAGTGGAAGAAATTAAAATTAATGTTTCGACTTCTCACAAGTGTCAACTTTCGAAAGTTGTCCATGTGTATGAGCCCCAACACCAAGGATGAGAAAGATTCGGCATGGCAGAATCATTCTCATCGCAGGTATCGGGTTCATTCAATTTTAACATTTTCAACTTTTTTCCAAGGTCTTCATTTCGTTCTGAAGTGAAGGATCTATTATCCAGATTAAGTTGGGTGGCAATGTTTGGTACGATGACTGTAAATATATATAAAAATAATTTATGTAAACTGCGGTCTAAGAAATGAATTTGTAAGTGATCTTTGCAGTGTTGGACACTACTTAAGCAGTAGTGAAAATAAGGCCTGAAAAAGATTCAGGCCTGTACGGGATTTGAACCCATGACCTTCGCGTTTAAGGCGCAGTGTTAATGTTTGGTACCGTGCAAATCACAAGGACACGTTTGTTTCCTCGTTCCACACAGGTGATCGAGGTGTATGACCTTGAAAGACGAGATGATAGTAGTTGTAATCCAGAGGTGTGCCGATATACGAGAGCCAAACAGGAAAGAGGTACTTCCTATAACTTTGAAGTGTCAGGATAGATTTCAGAAGACCATGATATTATTGCGTTTACACTAGCTCTTTTACTTTTCAAGGAAGGTAGATTAAGCCTCCACATTTTGTTCTTAGTCAACGGATATATTATTGACTTTGGAAGAACAATCCACCAAATGTGCATTGGCTCATTCGGGGAATGGTACTTCTAATGTTAATAATAATTGCTGCTTTGCAAAAATGTGTGAACAGAAGTTTTCTCTAATTATGCTAAATAGTTGAAGAAATTTACCGCTTTCAGGTCAAGGAGTACAACATGCGAATGCCTGAGAGGAAATAAGCCTAAATCTGAAAATTAAACCACGATACCACACGGTCATGATTGAGCCTCAGTGTGAAAAGTTTAAGTTCAGTCGACTCTCGCCCTGTAGACTCCTCGCTATTACAGACATCCCCTCTATTAATTGAAAACAAGCGCCAGCCCCCTGACAAAATCCATAACCAAGTGACTGAAACTGACACTCCCATTCTGATGGACATTCGCTCTTTTGGAAATGTCGACACTTTCATGCCCCCCCCCCTCCCCCCTGCGCAATATTTCACTTTTTTTTTTCTCTCGTTATTGCGTACACTTAAGTACTTCGTCCAAAATCCTGACTCACTTAATCCAAAGCGACATCCGGATAAAAAAAGAAAAAAAAATAGACCATTCTTCAATTGGGTGAGAACATGAGAATTTCCTGCTTGCGGCCAGATCTTTCTCCGGTTCGTGAGGCCACGTTACAAACTTTATCGTTGCGTAGTTACATATAAATTTCATATTTTTGAAGACAAAACAATTTATTTATTTCTCTTGCCCCGCGATTACGGCCTCTCGCTAGTGTGGACACTAAATCTCCCCCTGCGGGTGTCTGCAATAACAGATGTCAACTGCACAGCGAAGTAAAATAGTTCTTTCTTTCAGAATGGTTGATTATAGTAGTAGTTTATTGAAACATGTAAACTCTTCGTCTTGTGTATTTTCACAGGGGTATCAAAGGGAGCAAGTCAAAACTCTTAAACGGTTTTTAATTGCCCTCTTTGATGCCCCTGTGATTAGATTATTTCGTCTGCCACCTCATCATGGGGTTGGAATTTCACTTTCCTCAGATTGCAGGAATCTTTTTTTTTTTTTAAAGAACTTAGTTTTTCTTGTATTGGGTCATTTCTTTATCTAATGAAAGACAACCAATTCCCCTTTCATCCACAATCTCCACCCAGAAATTAAAATGTTTAATATCAAAACTGAGATAAAAGCAGTCTTCGTGAAATGAGCTTCACGATCCTATTTAGATGTGACTGAGGAGAAATGATATCCTAACGAGCTTCTTGCAAATAATAGCTTCTCTATAGAAGACTTTTCCAGGTAAAGAAGTGCAACGCAAAAAGAAATATTCAATTGTTAAGAGTAACGACGAGCCACTAGGCCAAGAGCGGCGGCGGATGCAATCATGCAGTCCTCCACAAAAGCTTGCGGGGAGGCACCTTCCCTCCCCCACAAGGAGTAATGCTTCCGTTGCTCCTCAGGGGGAGGGTGCGGCTGCACTTAGGCAATAAATCCCCTTTAAAGCCATCTCCCGCCAAGGTTCCATCCCAGGCCACCAGGTAAGTACAGAGCACAACCTTAAGTATCGGAGCAGCTTAAGATCAGTCATACACACTAACATGCTATAGCTACTGAATCTCAATGCATCGTGGCTTCTTAGATCTGAATACAATAACACTGGCAGTCTTAAAAAAAAACGAATTGGTGATTCAACGCAATGGAGAACTGTTAAGCGCAACACGATGCAGAAGCATCCCAGCTCGGCTCAGAAGAGAGAGGTGCAACGCAACCACGCTCAAAAGGAATGCGAAGCAATGCAACGCAACTTTTTTTCATGAAGCTGATTTCTCTAGTTTCATTACCATGCAAGAGGTTTGAATACAGCATAAAGCAACTTGCTTATTCAACGCAATACAGAACTACTTGGCTTTAACACAGTGCGGCGAAGAATTCGCAGAAAATTTGACCGGTTTAGTTCGCAGGAAATTTAAATGGTCAATCGATTTGCAAAAGTTTGATCACATGAGAAGCAGGACCTAAGGCGTTCGGTGGAAAATCGCATAAAAAGCTTTAGTGCTAATCTGTACCTCAGCAATCGTGCGCGCAAAATAAATTAATGAATTTTACAATTCAAAATTAGAACAATGAGTGTGCGTCAATCACCCCTACAAACGCGCCGCAAGAATATGTTTTCAGCAGGAAATGTCGAGGGAAAATTTATTCGTAAATAAGCATGCATTAACAGCTACTAAACGTACTAGAAAGTAATTACAAGACTGGTTCGAAAATCACTGTAAATAAAAAGATAGGTTTCGAAATATAAACTGAAGAAAAGTTTGCATTGTAATTTTGAGCCCGATAACGTGCCATAGTAAAGGATGCTTAAGAATTTGACCAACAACAGAAAATCATGAAATTACTACCCATTTTATTACTGTTGATCCTATCAAAAGTTTTTCCTAAAATGTTAAGCATAAAAATATCTCTGTTTACGTAATAAGACCGCATCATTGTTCCAAATATTATTACAACCCGTGTTTATCACGTTACAAATACAATTATTTTCGTTTCCATAAATATTAGAATTACACTATCGCAAAACCCCTTCAGAGTTTATCACTTCAGAGTTTATCACCTCACTTACTATTTCACATTTTTTGTTTGTAGTTCACCTTGGGAGAAATTCCTTATATCTTATTGTAATTACTAAGTAAAAGTTAATACAAGTCCTCACCAAAAATAAATTTATCTTATTTAATTGGATTAGCAGCAATTGAATTTCCAATTTATCTGCAGTCGTATCTTCGTTGAAAATATTCATTTCACCCATTACACCCTAACATCAGTATCCATATTCGTTATACTCTAATCTAGTTGAATCTAATGACAAGGGCAATTTGTTTAACAATCCAAGCTGGTGATCATTTCCTTTATTCTCGTGATCTTAACGAATGACTCAGCTGTATTACCGTGAGGAGAAATTACAAGCAGGTCATTCATCGGGTTTAAAGGATTCACACAACTTTAACATAGAAACTTCGTTCTTATTTATAGCCGAGAACTGAGGATATCTAAAACTTGCTTCTTTGTCTTGACGTACGAGGGTAAAAAGTCCTTATATTTCGCAGTCCAGTCGTCGTAAACCGCATCTGGCAAAATTTTCTTTGATGTCATGGGTCGCACAGGTCCATCAATCACAGGTGTTTCCACGAAGTCCACAAAACAGCCCTTGGGGTCCTCACAAGGAGCGTTATCTAGTTCCAAGAGAACAACTTCGGTTACCTCCTTACCCGAATTAAGGATGCTCGCTGGGACATACAGGGTGATCTGGGGTCCAACCACTGGCCAATAACGTCCAATGTTGAATCCATTTACAAAAGCCTGACCCTGGCACGTAAAAGCAAGATAAAAGATGAGAAAACTTTTAGGAGTGATTAACATTTGACTTTTCCGTACGCTGATAAAAAAAATTGAGAAGTACTGACAACATATACATAATATATTAAGAGAGATGATAAGTTTTTGAGCTCGGTAAAGAAATAAAGAAATATGTTTTTGGCCTTGCTACGAGCGTGGGTCAGAGAAAAAATTCTGAGTCCCCATGAGAATAGAACCTAAGACCTTCGGATTCTTCGTGACAAGACGAAGAACATCTTTAGGAACGCGGAATCCGAAGGTTTGAGGTTCGATTCCTCATGGGAACTCAGAATTTTTTCTTTGTCCCACGCTCGTGACAAGACGAAAAACATCTTTCTTAAACATATATATATATATAGAAAGAGGGAAGGAGTGACTGCAAGGACACTCTGCGCTTTCAATCTACCCAAAACTGCAATCAGATAAGTGTGGGAACGAGGCTAAAAGTGTTTGTCAACCTTTGCAAATAAATACTGCGTCTTTTAAAAGACATACAAGAATAAACTAACTAAATTCACACTTTGCATTTGTTCTAAGAGGTAGGCAACTGTCTATCTCACCTTAAACCAACCAGGAAGTTTGAGAAACGTGTCCATTGGGATACCTTCTGGTGCAGGGGGAATGTTCCCATGATAAAACGATGGGATTTGAACACTACTTTTGCTTTTGAGCTTGATCAATGAAGACTTTTTACGACCAACAAAATCGTCTAGGTGCAGAGGGTATATGGTCCAGTTTCTGAGGACCGCGCCGTTAAGGGTCACATTTCCAAGGATCCCTTTTGGGTCTTGTAAATGGGGGCCGTAGTTAACCCGGCCCATGTTTTCCACCAGGATGTCCAAGGTTGCGCCTTCTTTAACTTCTATGGTGGCATTGGTCTTTCCACCTACTCGAATAAGTGTCGCTTGACGGACCTACATAGATAAGAACTTCTCAATAAATATATCAATTATTTATTTATTTATTTTCATTTATTGCTTGTTAAAGAGTTGCCCTGCTGAACCTCTGGGCACACGGAGAACAATCTCCTTAAAAGACGCATAGCGTCAAAATGAGGTAAAGTTTGTGATGACGGAAACCCTGAAATAACCCTGGATAAAGTTACTACACTTCCATTTTTATCCCGATTCTTTCGCTTTTCTTTCCAATTCATTCATCTTTTAAATACTACTCGTCTTTCTTGTAACCAAAAAGAACAAATTTCGAAGCAACGCGTAATTATGCGACCTAAATGGCAGAATGTGTGTAGAAAATTCCAAGTTCACTTAACTCGCATTTTCAAAGGAATGCATTACGCTGAAATTGTGAATCAACAACTTTTGTATTACATACCTGGTTCACAAAGACAATTCCTCTGTCCCGTAGTCCAGGGATTCCTAGGTTTGCTGCAGGACCACTGACGGGTATAATCGTTCGATACAGGATAAATCCATAGTTTTGCCCGATCTGCTCCATACTCAAAGTATCCTTCCTCGAAACAGGTCCAGATGGTGTAAGGAAATGCAGGGCATCAAAAATAGAACTGATCTGCAATTAAATACAAAAGTTATGATCACCCCGAAAAAACACTCTAAGCACTTTTCTACGTGCTGGTCCTTTCAGAAACCATTGCATGACCAATAACTTTGAAATATGATGAATTACGCGCGTAACGATGTACATGGAAAAATTACGCACTTCTGATTGGGAGAAAACGAGTGCATTCTCGTGCAACACGAGTGCAAAGTTGTAATGGGTGCAAATTACAAATAGCGCGCGAACGCTACAGGCTCGTGCAATTTTGTTGTCATTGAAATTTTATTTGTGCTTATTAACACCAAATTGCAGTCGAAATCATGTTATTACCTATACCAATTTAACTGGTACCCAGTTATGATCTATTGGAGGACAGATGCATAAATGACGTCACTATTAGCAATTTATTTGCTTCTTGTGTCTCTCACAAGACAAGTAGTTTTTATGTTACCGTGGGTCTGCCTTCCAGTATCTACTCTAACTCCAAAACCGTAACGTCAACCGAGACAATAGTAACAAAACAAGCAAGAAGAATCTGAGTATACTTACTTTGGTCATATTGACCTTTCCATACGCAAATTTCTGCGTGGGGGGAGGGACAGGACCTGGGGGGACTGTGGCATATTTAGCGATGGTTTCCATGATTACAAAATACTTTGTAGTAGGGTCTCCTGCTTCTGTCAGTGGAGCATCGTAGTCATAGCTGGTAGGCTGTGGTTGGAAGACGCGACTATCTTGATAGCCATTGGCTCCTAAGAGTTTATCAAGAAAGTTAAAAAATACAACAAATATAGTCGAATCCCTCTCGAAGAACTATTTCTTAATTTTCATCTAAGGATATCTTTCCTGTGTAGGTAAAGGAGACACAAAACTTCTCTTCATGGCAAGAGCACTAGACTCTTTTTTCAAAAGTGTTGTGTCGTTTAGAAGACATTGTAAGCCTCTCTCCGTACCATGGTGGTTTGTTAGAAAAACGTAAAAAATTGCCAGCTAGTAGTAGACCACGGACAGTCCCTCCTTTCGGCGAGGTCCGTCGTGCGAAACAAAACAAAACAAAAAAAATCAGCGACGCGGGGAGCCCTTGGAGTAAGACGCTCGAAAAGTAGCGCCTCCCTTTTTCCCTGATTCTTTTTGACCTGCGCAACGGAATTCGCCGAAGAGGGGGACTGCTCGTATCTACGCCAGCAGACCCTCATTAGCGTTGCAGGACGCGCATCTCTCCGCCTGCGGGGAGATCTGAGACGAATCGGGACAGGTTTGCTGGTAGCTGTGGCCAGCTACCATGTTTTCCTACATACCATTCATGAAACCAAAGTTGGTGCCACCTTCAAACATGTACATATTAACAGAGGCATTCAGTGCAAGGATTTTGTCAAGGTAAATTGCAAATTCTGCTGCATTCCTTGTCTGGTGTTGCTCAGCCCAGTGGTCAAGCCAGCCAGGATAAAACTCAGAATTCACCAGAGGTCCGTTGGGTTGATATTTTCGCAGGAGGGTAAAAGGAACTGCAGGATCAACTCCTGTAAATAAGAGATATTAGGGTGTTTATCTCTCAGTGGGGTAAGAAATAAATATACAAACTCTGATCTTAGGTCAAATCGACTTGAAAATGTAAATTGGCCACCGTAAAGAGTTTAAAAGCTAACGTTTCGAGCGTTAGCCTTTCATCAGAGCGATGGACGAGGGGCTAACACTCAAAACGTCAGCTTTTAAACTCTTTACGGTGGCCAATTTATGTTATCAACTCGGTTGATAAACTAAATTACTGCCCTGTTACATTCTCCCACTGACACCGCATCACAGTTTCTATAGAAACTTACCCCCTTTATTCATAAGGTCAGATTGTTTTGATCTATCGGCAGGGTAGCTCATGTGTTGTGAGGTTAGCAGCACATGAATCACTGACATAGAGGCTACCGACTAGCAAACATGAGAAAACGCAATTCAAATGGGGTCTTACTGGTTACAAAAAAATATAAATTCTTAAGGCATGACTGAAAAGGGTAACTCCATAATAAATTACTGTCAACCATAATTGATCAACTCCTCATCACGAGGCATATTCTCCATACTGTTCTCTATACATTTCCTAAGGTGCTCATGAAGAGAATTTGTATATCAATCACAAATCTCTTTTAGTTGGTGATCATTTCCTTTATTCTTGTAACTTTAATGTTTGATTCAGGGGTGATGTTGTGAGAAATTAGATGCTAATCTCACTTAAGAGTTTAACACTTTAACTCCCAGAAGTGACTAAAACGTAACTTCTCTCTATTATACAAGATACATAGGTTTTCTGGGAAATGGTTAATGAGAATACTCAACCTATCAGGAAGAAGTTTTTTATCTTGATCTTACACCAAATTCTCGTAACTAAGATACAAGGAATTGTGTAGCAGCAATAGGAGAGAATTAACAATCAGATCTTGGGAGTCAGTTAATATATCATAATGGAATTGAAGATTCTTATTTTTACCTGGCCCAAAATCCACTGTAGTAAACAGAGAAGGTAATGATCCACATTCAAGCATTTTATCGTTAGCACCATCCGTGGTAAACAGAATAACGTCTTTACCAAGATGTTGTTCAAACACTTCTTGAAGGTGAGACATATACTGGTGATCACAGGTGAAGTAGCTACCATATTCATTCTCTACCTTTGAAAAGATATTGAAAACCATTGACCCTCCACACCCTAACATCTGCAGTATGCTCATTCTCTATACTGTTCCCTATACATTTCCTAAGGTGCTGAAAAGGAGAATTTGTTTAACAATCAAGAGCTTCTTAATAGCTGGTGATCATTTCCTCTATCCTCATGACTTTTATGTTTGATTCAGGTGTGATGATGTGGGAAGAGATTAGATGCTAGTCATTCTTAGTGGTTTAAGGGTTAATAGTGCAAACAAAAAAAATTGCATGAGGTAAATTCTCAAGTGGCATTGATACTACATGGATTGCGTTGACAAACATTTTCTTTACGTTTCATATTTTATGTCCTTCAATCTGATAAATTTCATTCTGTTGTCATTCTACCACACAAGCACAGAAATTTGCTTGATACCGTGTACACTCAATAAAAACAGCACAATGGTCAGTGCGCTGCATGGACTATAAAATGAGAGATCCCAACTTAACTCTTTTCTTTGTCATAATATCGAGTTCTAAAGCAAATTAGCACAGGCTATACTGACAGTGCATATCTCTAACCAGAACTATAAATGAGTACCTACCAACTGTCTAGGGGACCTTATAAAATTTTGAGAGGTAACCAGCAAATTGATAAAGGGGATGACTTTCTAAAGAAACTGTGGTGCTTTGTCATTGAGAGAGGGTAACAGGGCAATTTGGTGTGATCAACTGGGTTGATAACAAACTGGCCACCGTAAAGAGTTTCAAAGCTGACGTTTTCAGTGTTAACCCTACGTCAGAGAAAATGATGAAGGGCTAGTGCTCAAAATGTCAGCTTTGAAACTCTTTACAGCGGTCAATTTACTCTTAAATCAACTCAGTTGATCATACCAAATTACCTTGTTAACCAGCAAATTGGATTGGTAATATGTACACTATCCAAGGGGGTTGCATTGACATTGTTTGTCTCTTGCTACAGAAACCTGGATATGCTCTAGCCAGATAGGCCATTAGGTTTAAGTCTCCTTTGCAGCTGTTGTTTGGTCTTGTCACACAACACACTCACTACCCCACACAAGAGAGTATGTTGTGTGATGAGACCAAACAACCCCTGTGAAGGAGACTACCTATATGCTAAAATTTATAAGCTGTTGTTTTGTGATACTGATCATCAATGTGTGCAATTTGCCATCGGTGATAGGTGTTCCATCATCTTTAATTATGTAAGCTCTCAGAGCCCTCTTGAATCTTAAAGCACATTTTACCATCTGTGAGTGGAGCTTGACTGAATGATTTAGAAATGCTGGGCCAGTTTTTGAACCTGGAGGCATTTAAATTGTTCTTAAGTAATTAGTTGCCTCAATGACCTAATCACTACAAGAACGATCGTTGCAGAACTTAGAAAGGGCTCTGTACTGGCAGAAAACTTTATAGACAACAGCTGTCAAATTACATGGCTTAAATGGAGCCTGGTACCTGAACAGCAATGATTGGTCCCCCATTGGCATACAAAAGTGGCTTTAACTTTGGAAGCAAGACACCCATCCAGCGGTCCACTGCAGCAATATAACCTATCAGGAAATTACAAACAGATCTAGTCATGAGAGTTTTTTAAATGACTTAGATTTGGTGAATTAATTCCCAATATCTCATTGGTAATTCTCCTTACAACCATGCCACTCTTATACTGTTCAAGTTTGGAGAATTTGGTATTGGATCACATTATAATCCCCTAATTTATATTTTTCTTTAATCTCATTGCTTGTCTGCTTGGTATTGTATTGATATTGTAAGGAGAAATTCTGTCTTGGTCACTCAAGGTAGCAAAAGGGTAATAACACTAACAGTGTTGTTTTTTGTTTACTGTCATTATGTCATCATCTGTTACTGAATGAAATTTTAGAAACTTGAAACCATGGCATTCTACTGAAAACCAAAGCACGCAGGTGACAACCTAAGTGAATAACAGGTTTTTTCCAGTTTTTTTTCTTTTTTTGTGTGTGTGGAGGGTGTGGGGGGAATAGTTTGTTTTGATAATTTGTAACCTCCAAATGAGTAAATGATAGTCAACTTCATGCACCAATTAAATGAATTCTTGTAAGGTTTTGTGAAAGTAATTTAAGTATAATTCATTGGTATATACCACACAGGTGAAAAAGAGTTTTTGCACACACCAATGTTTGTTTGGAAGTGATTAGCAAATGTGCTGTTCACCCCCTCTGAGCAACCAGAAACAAAATTGTGCATCAAAGGTTTAATTTCCAATCATTTCTTCTGTATCCTGACAGAAATAAATTAATCCTTTGGTTTCTGAGTGGTTATTATACTAAAACAATATTAATTAACACTTATTAATCTCAATCTTAACCCTTTAACTCCCATGAGTGACCAAGACAGAATTTCTCCTTACAATATCAATACTCTATGAAGCAGACAAGTGACAAGAAAAAAGAAAAAGATCAATTAGGGGATTATTAGTTGATTCAATGCCAAATTCTCCAAACCAACATCACAAGAACTATATAGCAGACAGTAAGGAGAATTACTAATGAGATCATTCAAATCAATTCTATTAATATTCATTTTGATTAAAACTTAAACTTAAAACTTTTAACTCAAACTACTTCTGAATCAGTGAATGATTGTTAGTGGTAATTGTCCTGTTAAATGAACATAACGGGGTAATTATATGCTAACAAACTATGTAACAAAAGAAAATTCCTCCCCAACCTTTGTCTGAAGATGATCTCAATTTTGCTGTTGTATAATTTCTAAGCAACCAGGGAGGAAAGCCACCCTGAAAATTGACAGAGACATTATCATTTTTCAATTAAGAATTAACTAATATAGATGAATCGAATTGCTAATTTATCTAAAAATTTCTAAACCTTGCAGATTGAAATCACAATCTCATGTCAGCATGGGGCAAAAAAAAAAACAACACTCAAATAAAAACATGAAAGAGAAGAAAAGTTCATGTGAATGACCACTTTGCAAAAAATTTCAATTGTGGAAGGGAAAGCACTGAGGAAATTTTTGCATTAAGCCTTATTACTCAGAAAATCTTTGGAGATAATAATTTCCAATCACCTCTGGCTTAAGGGTACTCCACAAAAATATCGACACCATTATGAAATAAATCGTTGTAGATATGAGTAGAGCCCACGCTGAACCACTGTTGATATGTTTTTATCACAATATGAATGTCAAATAACATGATCATTGTGTGACACATTGCTGCAAGCAGCTTTGAGATTGCAAGAATGTTGCTAATTGTAGTAAAAATTGTATTTTTGATCCATGGAAATTAGCTTACCAGATCCCACTCAGCACAAATATATGGACCTGTTGAAGGAAAATGGTAAGCTGATTAGTAACTTTAAACATTTGTGTATATTAGCATAATAAAGGTGTTAACATTTCTAGAAAGAATTGTGGCATGTCAAGCAGACTGGGGCTACCAAATATCATTTTTAAGTGACTGTGCACCAGACAGGTTGATACTGTTTTCTGTGCTGGCTGATTGGCCAGCTTGGAAGTATTTACATAAGGTGTGTACATGTAGCTTTCCGTGTTGTAGTCTGGCCTTGTTACTGTTTATACAGGCGTCCATTTGAAGCTGAACTGCGTGGCTTGTCTAAATATCACAAACAAACAAACTAACCTGCTCTGACAATGACTAGAAGTCCAACAGATTGAGCCATCTGAATGAAACCAACCAAATCATTGTTTCCTTCAAAATCATACTTTCCTTCTTGAGCTTCATGCATATTCCAAGCAACATACCTGTAAACATCCAGTTATTAAAATAACAAGTTAAAAATATGATTTTTTTGTCGCAATTAACTGCAATTTTGAGTGAGAAATCATAGGACTTGTCTTTCATAGAAAATGATTGTTTTTTTGTTGTTACTGAAATATACATCAGTGATAGTGCTACCATAAATATAACAGAAAATGAAATTGATAAATAAAATCTTCATGACATTGCCTTTTCTCTTTTAACAAAACTTCCTAGAAACTAAATTCTGTCCACCGGTGATGCAGTTAATGATGAAAATCATGCTCTACTTGTAGTTTACATTTAACTGTTTATAAACACAACAACTCTCACGTTGCTACAGCATTCAAGCCAGCATATTTGATCTTAGTAAATCTATCCCTCCAATGGCATCTTGTGATGCGAAAATAGTGCATATCCCCAGAGATAAATCTAAATGGCTTCCCATCCTTGAGAAACTGGTCCCCCTTAGAGTCAATTTTAAAACTTCTCCTAAGGGTACACTTTTTCCTTTTTTTAGATTTCCTTGCTGTGCCTGTAAATATTGTTGCCAGTAAAATGACAGCAATTAGAAATGACCATGAAAGCTTCATGGTGTCATTTTTTTTCCTCCCGGTCAACTCATCTGAAAATTTACAGGATCTTTCTGCATATGGTATGTGAAGACTATAAATGGTGCTTCTCAGCCTTGAAGATTTAGAAATTATGAATCAACACACAAAATTAAGCCCTCATTTGACTGATAATTTATTGATGAAGAATGAATTGTGTGACTTGAAAAGGAGCAGATAGGACACCATTCATGTTTTTGGTTTAACAAACACTAGACCACCAGAAGGGGCCGACAAACAAAGTGAAGAGGTATCCACCAAACAAATAGACGTAAAATTAAGTGGCCGTTCATGTGGAAACTCTTTCACCCTGATATTTTGTTTCCAAAAAGCTGGTTCGATCTTAGCTCAAGCAATATATATATATATATATATAGTTGTTATCAATTACATAAATCACGAAGCAGGTTTTATTATTAACATATGTATTTACTAACTTCGCAAACGTAAACATTTCAGATTCCCATGCAGGGGATTGTGACAAGAATCTCTCAGCGAACAACGCCTGCCGAAGACCGCGAATATTTCAGCTTTTACAGCATCAAAAAATCGTTGAGAAAAGGATCAAGATAGGGCTAATATAATTGGTACTGACAATCACATGTATCTTCGCCAAGCTGTTTAATTTAAGGCACACCAGAGGCAATTTTTGACCTTGCGATGAAACTCTCTTGGTCTGGATTATATAAGAAAAGTAATTCACTTTTAAACTTAAAGTCACCAACAGATATGTTTTTTCACTCACGTTTGCAAGGTATTCAGACCCGCGGCTTTCATTTTTGCCAATCGATCCTTCCAGTAAAACTCTGCAACGCGAAAGTAGTGAAAACTTCCCGAAATGTATCGGAATGGTTCTCCATCCTTAAGAAAAACGTCATTTTCATAGTCAATCGTGAATGAGCGAGAAGATGAGCTGTGGACAAAAGATATAAACAGTAAAATCGAGGTCCAAGTTGCAGACAGCATCGTAAGACGTAGATCTTGAGGTATGTTTTTATGGTTCTGCGTGACAATAATGTCACGAAAGGTATTCACGTGACAACTGCAAGCCGCGGCGTATATTTTCTAAAAAAGTATAGATCCGCATACCGGTAGCAAAAAGTTTTAAATACATATACATATCTCTTTCCCAACTCCTACAATCAATTTGACGCGGTAAGAGGCGGAGAAATAATTTTTGATAAATTCAGCTTATGGTGTGAACTTTGCGTGCCTTACACACCATTGTCAAGATTTTCCATCACGTGTTAAGTGTGCTGGGTGTAATTTCTGTGAGGACGTCTGTCCTAGCGGTGGGGAGTCGTTGAGATTAGTCGGAAGCATTAGTGGTAATTTATACTGTTTAAAGAACTGGTGAGTTTGTCTAAGAAGAAACATATTTTTCATTATGCAAGGTGTAGGAGTAGATATACCTGATACTTAGCAGCGAGCTTATTATGTATGATGGAGTGAACTCGTGGTAATGGAAGCAAAAATTACTGTTGGGATTGGCGGGCTTTCAAGAGGGTGAAACCTTCTAAAGCCCATGCTGAACAATGGACGGCTCCTGGCGACGAGGTCCTCGTTGGCTCATCATTCCATAATATTCCATAATAATCCATCCGCGGATTGAAACTGAGAGCATTTTGATACTAGGGAGTTTACCTTCCTTCATTGCCAGCGGGAGAAGATGCTCGAAGTCAGTTGACGTGGAAAACCTCTTGTCATCGACAAAACCCCCGCCTTTCATTCCCGTTTTTTCGCCTTTCATTCACCATTTTTTCGAGTACATTGTTCTTGTTTTTAAAATCCGGAACGCTTTTAGCTGGCCAGAATTACCGGTTTCTGAGCGAAGAGACTAGTCATAATTTATCGCCTAGAAGGTGGGGGAGGGGAGGGTCGGAAGACTTTCAAGGGATCACGTGGTTCTCGGAGGGAACGGTGGCGGCGGACCATTCATCGCCAGCAGAGTATTGAATGCCAATTAACTGGAAGTGAAAGGTGACTATAAGAATGTTACAGCTCTAGCCTTATGGGGAGATCATCCCCGCCCCCGCCCCCACCACCCTCATCTACTTTACATGGCCTGTGCTGTTACAGTCATGGTCGCAGTATGCAGAATAAGGAATCAAGACTTGGATGGAAATCGTGTAAAATAGGACCTCTATGGAGATCAGAGCGCGAAATACTATTGAAACTGAAGTAAAAGAAATCAATCAATTACATTTCTTGAGTAACAACACGAAACAAAGACGGGTAGTACCTGGAATGTTTAGTGTACTCGGAAAAGAAAAGGGAGCTAGGAAATGTTAGAACTCAGACGGTGAGATCGAAGAACGGAGTCTGTTTTTAGTTCTAATTCTTATTTAGTTGAATTTCAAAAACTTAAAATTGATGAATACCTTTTTATGGAATCCACAAACACAAATGTTACTTAAAAGAATAAATTATAAAAACAAAAGTTGCGTGAAATTTATTCAAATGCGAACAAGCCTTTGTGGCCAGCATCCGTGACGTGTGTACGTGTCTGAATTAGAATTTGCACGTATAAATTAAAAACGGTGGCTTGTGGAGCTACATGAATAGTATGGGCGGCCGTCTATAGAACAGCCACCATCATGAATGTGGTCGGTGTTGAAGCTTGCAACGGTCTTATCATGGATCAACCATGATCATGGAAGAAAAAAAAATATATGTCATGGCTCCTTACAGGATGACGCAACGCAAGATCGATTTCGTATTCGGGGGGACTCCCCTTTTTTTTTAGCTGACAAGGTATAACAAAGTTTTCACTTTCGATCAGTTTACTAAAGGGAAGTCTTTAAAGTAGACGTCAACAGTTACTTACAACAGTATTCCCGTGCGTGTGCATTGAACGACGAACGACTTTCATTATGTGGTTGTCTTGCTCCATTCATTCACTTCTCGTGTTCGCCTTCTTAGTTCTTATAATCATGGGCACAGCGGCAGATAAGAGCGCCGTTTTGACCTTGAAAGAGAATTCAGCAGAGAACATTGAAGGTTGCTATGGTCAAAGGAAAGGCCACGCTTTGTGTTTCGTCATAAACGAGACATTTGTTCACTTGAAGAGCAAAGATAACAGAACGTTAGCTCACTTCAGGGACCTACAGGATGAAATGTTTCTCTTTCAAGTACTGGACGATGTGTTTCTCGGGTAAGTCTTGAATACGTAAATGCGTTTGAAGACATAATTATAAGTGGGTTAAAATTTACTCTTTAGGAATCAAGTTTGCGTCAAACGCGATAACAAAGCTAGTAAGCGGTGTAGTTGCTAGAATGAAAGTATTTGAATTTGCCGTAACTGACAGGTTAGTTTTTTTTGTTCTCTTTTTCTGTCTGGCTGATTTAGGTAACAGAGTAAACTCAAAGGGGATTTTATTTTGACCATTCTCTACTTGTAGTTGCAGTCAAAAATACGTAGTGCAAAAATCTACTCAATAATGGCAAGGTTAATTAATTAATTAATTCATTAAACTGCTTTCGGTCTGGCTCAGTGAACGCAAACAAAGGAAATGAACAGACAGACTTTTTCAGATCCCTTTGTGCGTTTCTTCCGAGCTTCAAAGCAAAAAGAAAAAAATTAAATAAGTGGAAAGAAACTTTTTGTCCTTGCAATTATCGAGGTAATTTTAAGCATCTTGAACGCCTGAAACAAAAATATAGTTGATCTTTAGATGATTCGTCTCAAATTCAAGTTTGATAAACGTGTCTTAAGTGCTAAGCTAAAATTGAGGCCACGAATAGACGTAACCCACACGTCACAAAAACGCCTCATTTCTTCTCAACAAGGACTTACCAGGAGGAAACTTTTGGTCTAATTTAGAAGTCCAAAAACTGTAGTCTGTCGAGCAATGATTCTTGCTATATGTTTAAAAATCAGGTTAGCGCAAAGCGCGCGTCGACTAGCCACGTTACGCAACCGGTAAGTGCGAGTTACTTGCGTTCCGTGTTTATCTGAAAAAAAGGTGAAAGCTACATTTGGTGACGTGGCTGCATTTAATTTTGCATGTCGGAAAATACCTCAAGTGACTGATTTTAATTTTGTACCCTTTCAACAGGGAAAAGTCGTCTAAATTTCCTGTGCATCTCAATGCAAGCCACAGCAACCTACATGACAATACCCGGAAGGATATCTTCTACTTGGAACACAAACATCTCATGACAAACCGAGATTCATTTGCTGACAAATTCTATTCGGCATTGGACCGGCTGAAGAACACAACGAAGCTTGTGTTATTGCACCACCTGTCGACTGAATTGAAAAAGAACGTAGGTAACCACCCACTCTTGATGCGGTTCCACATGCTTGCCATGACTTTAGAAGCAAAATACGGCTCTAATGACAGCGTTGTCCCTGAAAGACGATGGAGCAATGAAGATGGACGATACAAAGAAAGGAAGACCAAGTTTGGACACGTTCGAAAGAAAAGAACACTTTTTCAAGAAGAGAAAGAGAATTCTTGTCAAGATTTGAGGTCTGATCCCAATAACAACGATTGTCTAGGAATGTGCGGCTACGGATGTTCATGTTGGTATTTTATTTGTGGCAATTGTTGCCAAAATCGACTTTGCTTTGAACATGACAAATGTTGTCGACATGACATGTACACCATAAACTGCCTCATTCCGATTGTTCATTCATTGAGCTGTGAAGACGGGTATGGTGGCTACCCCAGCTGCTTACAATGAGTACACTTCACACTCCGCGCAGACAGATTCCCGAAGGAGGGAGGGAAGGGGGAAGGAGGTAGGGTCAACCTTTGCTGAGTATGTGCCTCTGGCCTTTTAGAACCTCTACCCCATTATAGTATATTCTGTTGCCAATTATAGACCTTATCTTAGCTACCTTTAGTAATACGGTCACAACAATCTGCACATTTTTAAATCCCTATTTACCAAAATTTTCTTACACCCAAAATACCAAAAATGCGCGGTCCCAACTAGTGGTAAAAATGCGACTTAGTCCAACGGCACGTCTCCATTAACCTTTTTCTAGAAAGTACCGCGTCCCGATTACCTTTTAACTGTGTAACTGCTGAGCACGTGCTCAAACTAGTTTTGTAGAGTGGAGAGTGTTTTGCATTGCATAAGCACGAACACAACTTGTTAACCTAAACATTTAAGGGAGGTCGGCTGAATATATACTGTTCAACTAAAAACCAGATCTTACTTGTCAAATTAGGAGCTTTACCCCACGTGAAGCTCATATAGGGACCAGTCTGGAACAGTCACTATTTACCACGTGACCACCCATAAGGCTATGAATTATTCTTATGCTCCCCTTATGCTCCCCCATCCCCCCCCCCATTAATTATTTGTCGCCTGGGGTGTCACAGGATTTTGGTCGTGTCACGATTAAGTTTACGTGACCACCCATAAGGCTATGAATTTTTCTGATGCTCCCCCTCTATATTGCTAGGTAATTGGCAATCAATATTCTATAGTCCTTCTTTTAAAATCTGTTTGAGACAACTGTTACCCTTGAAAACCATGTGATCCCCAGAAAGCCTCCGACTCCCCCCCCCCCCCCCCCGGCCATAACAGATAAGTCTGATAAGTAACAATAACTCATTATTTGTCATAAGATAAAATTACATGTACATAGTCAGTGTTACGTTACGATTCTAAAAATATGTACTCAAAATAGCCAGCCAAGAGACGAATCTTAACTGGTTCTTAAATTACAGGAGTACGACTAAGAAAGGGAACCAATCTTGATTCGCTGTTTATTCTCTTGTACTGATTCGCGTAGTTGACGCTTTAAAAAGTTATGAATAAAATGGCAATAGGAAAAGGTTTTTCTTGTAACTCTTCTATTTTGGAAATCGAGGGAGGAGAGGTGCTAATTCGAGAGGGTTGAGAGGGGTGCTTGTTTAACATTATGGCCTTTGGGTTTGCGCTAATTTAGGGGAGAGCGCTTATTACAGCATGGGCGCTTATTCGAGGAAACACGGTGTTTGTGCAAGGGAAGCTTCAAGGATCTTAAACCAGCATATTTTTCCAGTTTTAATACAGGTAGCCCAAGCTCGCAAATGAGCCTCCGTTAATATGCAAAAAGTCTCTTACGGTACGTTGCGCAATGAGCGAAATATAAGGAGCTTTAAAAAAATAAACGGTCGCACCTTCAACCTAAAAAATCTGAACTAGTTTTGAATAAAAACAAAATTACCTCGCTAGGAGGTTGTTCCTTTGTATAGAGTGAGTTTTCTGAGCTGATTTAGGGCCGATTAGTTCGGTTTTAGCTCATCTGTTTTGCCCCCCTATAGAATTCCAAAGTCGAGAGTACGATAGTTTAGTTGCATATCGTGATCCCTAAATTTCGCCCATGCATTGCGTAACGTAAACACATTTGCTCATTTAGCAAGCTTGAGCTACCGGTTATTTAACTTTCCGTTTTAAATTTACTCAACCAATGCCAGCAAAAAAAAAACAACAATAAACAAAAGAGGAATTCTAAATAATTATATTTCCGTTTTTAATTGCAAGGTCTTCTATCAGGCTATATTTAACGAGGCAAAAATCAATGTTGGGGTTGGCGAACATTCAAGGGGGGGCGAAACCCTCTAAAGCCCATGCTGAACAATAGACGGCTCCTGGCTCATTGGCTCATCATTCCACCATAATCCATCCATGGATTGAAACTGAGAGTATTTTGACTCTAGGGAGTTTACCTTCCTTCATTACCAGCGAGCGTAGATGCTCGAAACCAGTTGATGTGGAAAAACTCTTTCCGTCAAAAAACCACCGCCTTTCCGCTTAACCCCCCCTCCCCTTCCCTCCCCTCCCATCTACTCAGCATAGCCTGTGCTCTCACAATCGTGCTCGCGGTATGCGAAATAAGTAATTAAGACTTCAATGAAAATGGTGGGTGAAGTAGGATTTTTATCGAGATAAGTGCGCGAAATAATATCATTGTTAGCTTAACTCCCAAAACCTAAAATTGATGAACACCTTTGTATGGATTTCACAAACACAAATGTTGCTTAAAAGAATAAATTATGAAAATAGAAAGTGCGAGGGTTTTATTCAAATGCGAACCAGTCTGCGTGACCAGCATCCGTGACGCGTGTCTGAATTAGAATTTGTATATGTAAATTTTAAAATGGCCTGTGGAGCTACATGGACAGCCATCATCATGAATATGGTCGGTGTTGAAGCTTGCAACAGTCTGATTAATGGATCCACCATGATCATGGCAGAAAAAGATTAATACGTCATGGTTCCTTATAGGATGACGCAACGCAAGATCGATTTAGTATCAGGGGGAACTCCCCTTTCTTAGCTGACAAAGCATGAACAAAGTTTTCACTTTCTATCAGTTTACTAAAGGGAAGTCTTTGAAATAGACTTCAACAGTTACTTACAATAGTATTCCCTTACGTCTGCGTTGAGCGACGAACGACTTTCATATCCATTATGTGGTTTTCTTGCTCCATTCCTTCACTTCTCGTGTTCGCTTTCTTAGTTCTTTCAGTGATGGGCACTGCGGCGGATAAGAGCGCCGTTTTGACCTTGAAAGAGAATTCAGCAGAGAACATTGAAGGTTGCTATGGTCAAAAGAAAGACCTTGCTTTGTGTTTCGTCATAAACGAAACATTTGTTCAGTTGAAGAGCAACGATAACGGAACGTTAGCCCACTTCAGGGACTTACAGGATGGAATGTTCTTCTTTCAAGTACTGGACTATGTGTTTCTCGGGTAAGTCTTGAATACTTGAATAGAAATCAAGTTTGCGACAGACGCGATAACTAAGCTAGTAAGCAGTGTGATTGCTAGAGTGAAAGTGTTTGAATTTGCCGTAAAGGGTTAGTTTTTTTGTTCTCTTTTTCTGTCTGACTGATTAATGTAACAGAGTAAACTCAAAGGGAATTTACTTTTTATACCATTCTTTACTCCTAGTTGCAATCAAAAATACGTAATGCGGAAATACACTCAATAATGGCAAGAAATTAATGAAACTACTTTCGGTCTATTAAAATTCAAAGAGTGAACGTAAACAAAGGAAATGAACAGACAGGCTTTTTCAAATCCCTTTGTATGTTTCTTCCCAGCTTCAAAAGAAAAAAGAAAATTAAAAAAAAAGGAAAATTCAATAGGTGGAAAGCAACTTTTTGTCCTTGCAATTGTCAGAGTGATTTTCAGCACTCTTAGGAATGCATCTCGAATCCTAAGACCTCCTGGTTACGGAAAGTGATCATAATTTAACACCTGAAACAAAAGTATAATTTGAATTTTAGATGATTCGTCTCAAATTTGATATTAAAATGAAATGAAACGTGTCTTAAGTGCAAAAGAAAACTTACTAAGCTAAGCTAAAATTGAGGCCGGTAAGAGACGTAACCCACACGTCGCAACAACGCGTCATTTCTTTTCGACAAGAATGAAACATTTTGTCGGATTTAGAAGTTAAAAAACTGTAGTCTGTCAAGCAGTGGTTATAAATGACTCTTTCTTGCTATTTGGTGACGTGGCTGCATTTAATTTTGTATGTTGAAAATACCTCAAGTGACAGATTTTGATTTTGTACAATTTCAACAGGAAAAAGTCGTCTAAATTTCCTGTGTATCTCAAGTTTATTCCAAGAAAACACAGCAACCTACATGACAATACCTGGAAGGAAATCTTCTACTTGGAAAACAATTATCCCTTGACAAACCGAGATTCAGAGTTTTCTGACAAATTTCATTCGGCATTGGACCGGCTGAAGAACACAAGGAAGCTTGTGTTATTGCACCACCTGTCGACTGAATTGATAAAGAACGTAGGTAACCACCCTCTCTTGATGCGGTTCCACATGCTTGCTATGACTTTAGAACCAAAATACGGCTCTAATGGCAGCGTTGTCCCAGGCAGCAGTGTGACACGAGAGAAGAGAGCACTTTTTCAAGAAGATAAACACAATACTTGTCAAGATTTGCGTTCTAATCCCTACAACAACGATTGTTTAGGAATGTGTGGCCCGGGATGCACATGTTGGTCCCGGGTTTGTGGCAATTGTTGTCGAAATCAGCTTTGCTATGAACACGACCTGTGTTGTGGACATGCTTGGATTTCCACAGGCTGCTTACTACCGTTTATTCACAGAATGAGTTGTGAAAACGGGTATGGTGGCTACCCCAGCTGCCTACAATGAGTAAACTTGACACTCCATGTAAACAGACCAGCGAGACTACGCAGGGGGGGGGGGGGGAGCGGGGGAGGGGAATAGAAGGGAGTACTTGCTTTTGCTGGGTATGTGCCGCTGGCCTTTCAGAACCCCTTCCCCAGTATAGTAGAATCTGTGGCCAATTACAGACCTAATCTTAATTACTTAGATTGGTAATACGATAACAACTTTTTTAGCTTTTTAATCTTACCATTTTTAAATTCCTACCTACCAAAATGTTCTTGCCCTCAAAATCCCAAAAGTGCGCCATGGAACATCCCCATTAGCCAATAAGAAGAAAATCGACTTCAATGATATCGAGCTACGAATTAGTTAGTTTGTTATAAGCTACCTATTCAGACTTGGTATAGGTTGGTTATTTACAAAGTCTCCTTTTTATACTGTGACTCTCTTTGGGGCCTGGGAAACTGCATGATAAAACGGGGTTGACGACGCATTTATAGCATGCACGTTTCTACTTTAAAACAAAAAGTCACACTTTTACTTCGTTGAAAGCACATCGAGCAGCACATCCCCTCAGCGTGAACGGCTTTTGATTCTGAGTACAAGCACAAGTATTGATTGAGAGGAAACATTTTAGCAGGTTCACCTAACTGTGTAATGGAGCAGTCATTAATTATTTGTCGTCTGGGGTGTCACAGGATATTGGTTGTGTCACGATTAAGTTTACGTGACCATCCATAAGGCTATGAATTATTATTAATTCTTATGCTCCCCCAACCCCCCATTGCAAGGTAATTGGCAGTCAATGTTGTATAGTCCTTCTTTTAAACTCTGTTTGAGACGACTGAGACGACTGTTACCCCTGAAAACTATGTGATCCATTAGAAAACCTCCAACTCCCCTCCCCAGGCCCCCTCCCCGGCCATAACAGATAAGTCTGATAAGTAACAATAACTCTTTATTTGTCATAAGATAAAGTTACATGTACATATTCAGTGTTACGTTACGATTCTAAAAATATGTATTCAAAATAGCCAGCCAAGAGACGAATACTAACTGGTTCTTAAATTACAGCTGTACGACTAAGAAAGGGAACCAACCTTGATTCGCTGTCTATTCTCTTGTGACGATTCCGCCGTAGTTGACGCTTTAAAAAGTTATGAATAAAATGGCAATAGAAAAAGGTTTTTCTTGTAACTCTTCTATTTTAGAAATCGAGAAAGGAGGGGTGCTAATTCAAGAGGGGTGCTTGTTTAACATTATGGCCTATGGGTTGGTGCTAATTCAGGGGATAGCGCTGATTATAGCATGGGTGCTTATTCGAGGAAATACAGTGTTTGTTCAAGGGAAGCTTCAAGGATCTAAAAACAGCACCTTTTTTCTAGTTTTAACACAGATAGCCCAAGCTCGCAAATGAGCCTCCGTAAATATGCTAAGGATCTTACGTTACGCAATGGGCGAAAGATAAGGAGCTTTAGAAAAATAAACAGTTGCACCTTCAACCTAAAAAATCTGAACTAGTTTTGAAAAAAAACAAAACAAAATTACCTCGCGTAGGAGATTGTTCCTTTGTACAGTGTGAGTTTTCTGAGCTGATTTGGGACCTTTTAATTCGGTTTGAGCTCATCTGCTTTGCCCTTTATAGAATCCTAGGGTTGAGAGTGCGACAGTTTAGTCGCATATCGTGACCCTAAATGTCGCCCATGCATTGCGCAACGAAGACACATTTGCTCATTTTGCAAGCTTGAGCCACCGGTGGTCTAATTTGAACTGTACGTTTTAAATTTTCTCAGCCAATGCTAGCAAAAGAAAAAAACGCTCACAAGGAGAACTCTAAATAATCTCTCTTTTTTCATTTTGAAATGGGTTGGGAATTGCAAGGTCATTTACCGGTTAACGAACCTCGCCCGTTCCCCCTCCCACCTCCCGGCAAAGGTAAATTTGGAACAACCTTGGCACGCCGCTGTTGCAAAATAGATCGCAGTACCTGATTGGCTGGATCATGTACATGATCTGAACAGACATTTACATAATAATAATATGTCCAAAATGGCGCAATTAGGAAGTAAAGGCCTTCTACTATTATTCATCATACTAAGGGTCGCAATTTCTTCATCGGAAGAGTCCTGCGATAAGGTTGATGTATGTACATGCAAGTTCAAGAATGGTTCGACAGTCAGTTTGAAAGATGCGGACGGTGGTTCAAAACCGAGGTAGGACGGTGTTAAGTTTCAGAATCTTAAGTGGTACTGCCGGTGCTGGACAGAACACAACTCCACTGCTCTTGATCCTAGTGTTCATTACTGTGAAGAACCCTTTCATATTCACGTCTTTATCCGCAGTTCACTGATTAATTTTCATTTATTCACAGTCAGTTATTCATCACTTTACGAGTTTATTTGGAACCGACATAATAACCAGCTCACAGTTAGCTTAAGTTAGCTCAGTTTGTGGAGCTTTGCAACGGTATCGCAGAGGTGATTACGGGTTCAAATCCCGTACAAACCTGAATTTTTTTTCAGGCCTCACTTTCAGTACTGTTCATTACTGCGAAGATCGGTTTAATATGCACGTCTTTATTTGTAGTTCCCATACATGAATTTTATTCATTCACAGTCATTTAGTGCTGGTTTTATTTTGTGAAACTTCAAGTGGAATATGCATGTACCTACTATACATGTTACTCAATATGTTTTTAGAATCTCTTCTCAGTAAAAAGTTTAGATGACAAGGAAATATCAGAACATCCTTTGACCTTTTAACCTCCTAGATCTGATTTATGATTCTCCCTTTTAGCTGCTACAGTTTCTTTGTAAATGAGTTACAAGAATTTGGTGTTAGATCAAGATAATGTCTACCAGATAAGTTTGAATATTCTCATTACCTGTCAGCTGGATAATCCATGGGTTTGATAGGGAGAAGATACATGTTAATCACCCCTGGGAGTTAAAGGAGTTAGGGGAAGAAATCTGTATATAATTTATAGTATTTGGTTTAATTTGACCATTTTAACCAAGATTATAATTTTAGTGTGCTACAGTTGAATTTACCTTTTTTTGTTCAAATTTGAAATAGCTTCACAAATATAGGTGGCAGCTCTGGCCGCTTTTTTGACTGGAATCCATGCACACCATTCGATGACCCAAATGATTCTCTAGGCTGTAAACAAGTCATGGTGAGTGAATTTGGGTATAATGCTTAAATTTAAAAACCCTGAAATTGTCAATGTACTCATTAAAATTTTGTCGAGGAACAGTTTTGTAAGGTGAATTGGCTACTATAGAGAAATTCAAAAGCTAAGATTTCAAGCGTTAGCCCTGCATCAGAACCAATTTTGCTCTGATGAAAGGCTAAAGCTTGAAACTTCAGCTCTAGAATCTCCCTGAGTGCCAATTGATATTGTAAACCACTTTATCCTGTAATAGTCCCCATGGATTCATCAACATAGTTTCTTTGGAACCCATCTCCTTTGTACATGATTTTTATTGTTAGCCTGCTTTACTAGGAGATCTTCATTTTGTGTAGACTCCATAGTGCTTATCAGACTAGAGGCTTGGTAAGAAAGTAAAATGCGTAAAATGTTTGCCTCAGAAAATTACAAAGAGGCAAAGTGTTGAATGTGATTTTTTTTTCTGCTGGAAGCATATTCTCACCCATGAACAATCATCAGTTGTGTATGATGTTTGAGAGCTTTAGAATAAAATATTTGAGCACTGATTAACATGAAGAACATTCTCAAGACCAAATATAAGTCTGGTTGCCAAAAGTGAATTTTTAGTGCCATAGGAGACTAATATCCTTTGCAGCCATTATTTATCTTGTCATGTAACAGGGTTGCATGATGAGACCAAACAATGTCTGCAAAGGAGACTCATGGAAAATCAGCTAGTCCCAGTTTCAGACCTTGATCTGCATATTCTGTGTAGTGCTTGAACAAGTTGATCTAGCATTGCATATACTCCATGAAAAATTTTCCTGGTGCTACAATTGTTGGACAAATTCAAACCAGTTTGAATTTTTGTGACTGACAGCAGTATATCAGTGGCGACTTTTCTTGGAAGCAGTATGCAACTAGTGGCTAGTGGCACAACAAGGTGCCTAGATTTTTCTCCTGAAGTATTCCTTGGCCTTAATTTGGATGTTGCACTTGTTAGCTATACTTAAACTCGTATTTATTCTTACAATATATACCTAGGTTTGTCAAATAGCCACTTCCACTGGGACCCCTGCTGGAAGCAAAGATACCAGTTTTAGTGTGGATGCTTCTGGCAATGTAGTTATTTCGTACGGAGTCATAGAAGGTGGGCAGCCTACCCATGGAAGGCAAGTAAACAACTCTAGTGTTGTGCTGTATCAATGTAATTGATTTTTAAAGGACAACTGTTATGGTATAATCTAACTGACAGAAAAACACTACGATTCTACAAAGTTATCTACTTCTTTAAACAATGAGTAGTATTCCTAATAAGGAGCTACTCCTAAAGGCAGCACAGCACTTATCATCAATAGACTCACCTAAGACCGCCACAGTCTATATCTTAGTTCACCACTGAGGTGAACTCACAATTTTCTCCCCATTGTTTCTTCAAACTAGCAATCTTCCACTGTAGCTCTCTCTCACAGTTTAGCTTTCTAAACAGTCAGTCACTCCCTACAACAACAACAACAACTACTATTACATAATTGAGTCTTTATATACATTCACAAAGTGTTCTGGAACATTCCAGAAGCTTTACAAAAGAACTATTTAAGTAGTATTACATAATAACCGTGACTTGATGAAAAGTTCTAGAAAGTTCTATGATATGAATGTCAGTATGACCAAGAAGTCTGGAGATTTCCAGAAGCTTTTAATTACAACAACAATTACTCATAACACAATAAATGTAGATACCCTGATATGTCATGTACAGACAACATCCTTCATTTTGGCTTCAATAGGCATGGATATTTGATCAGACAGTATTTGTTCTGAATTGTGAACAGTTTTAGGAGAAGGAAGTTTGAGGAAAACTGTGAGCTTTAAGGAATTCACAATGTTCAAAGACAAAAATACAAGCATTTTTTCATGTCAATTGGAGACTATAATTGTGTTTTTTATCCTTCAGACATTTTTTGTAACACATGGAAAAAAATGTTAGTAAACAGCTTGCATTTACTGTTTTTTACTGTTGTTAAAAACCCTTTAATTCCTGTGAGTGACTGAGACAGAATTTCTCCTTACTATTTCTAGACAGTGTTATGCAGACAAGTCATGAGAATAAAGTAAAATATCAATTATGGGATTACTAATTGATCTGATACCAAATTCTCCAAATTGCCATCATTATAATTGTATGAAAGACAGTAAGGAGACTTATTAAAGAGATATTGGAAGTTAAAGGGTAAATGAAAGATGATGGAAAAAAAATAATCAGGTGTAACATGCAACAAGCATTATTGATGTAAGCCAGTGAAGTTTGTCATGAATAATGGAAAAATTGGAGCCTTTTTTTTCCATTTTTTTTATTTTTTGTTCTGATCTGATTTTATTGGATGAAGTTAACCTTTTATCTCCCAAGATATCATTAGTGATTCTCCTTACTATCTGCTATCCAATTCTTAGATACTAGTTCGGAAAATTTATTATTGGATCAATAAATAATCACCTTGTTGATATTTCTCTTTATTCTCCTCACTTGTGTGCTTGATATTGTATTGATATTGTAAGGAGAAATTCTGTGTTGGTCACCCATGGCAGTTAAAGGGTTAAGAGAACCTCGGTGCAAAAATCAAATGAAGATAAACAAATTTCTACAGCGCTGATACTCTAAATTCTCTCATTTTATGCATACAGGTAGCCTCGGGTAAGATTTGAAATGCTTTGTAGTTTTTTTTTTCCTGAGACATGTTCAGACTATCGAGAAAAACGAAATTCGCATTCACCTGAATGGGATCACGACATTAGGCAAGGCCGAAAATAGACCACTCCTCCCCGATTGGCGTTTCAAAGATATTGAGTCAAGGAAGTTTTTACACAGGATATTCTTAAATGAACTCTTTCATGTGTGGAAAACGTAATTTTGTAAGAATTGGTTTGATCAGTATTTTTGAACCACTCGCAAAAGCAGAGTACTCTCTAAATTTATGAATATAAATTTTTTTCACCGTGGAAGGAATGATTTTCAAATACCGTAAACTGCCGCTTATTAGCCCGCCTTCCCCCGCTTATACAGAGCTACCCCGGTACCAAGAAATTACATCCAATTGTTAGCCACCCTCTTACTTTTCATGTTTATGAGATAGGAACTATTATGTGAATTATACGTTAAAATTCAAAGAATAGGAGAGCAGAGACGAACCTAAAGTGAAAAGTCTGAACTTCCGTTTTGCCTAGTTTCATTTTAGTTCGTGATGTTAGCTGTAATTCTAATCCAAATGTATTGGAGCGAATTCGGTTTGATATAACGTTTGAAAGCTAAATTTTATATTTATACATGATTATAATAAAAAAAAAAACCAGAAACAAAAAAGATGAAACAATCAATGTTAAACGTATTTCGATCAGCATTTCTAGAGCTCGTGAACTTCGTTTCAAATGAGCGCTTTCTTATTCCGGTTATAAACCCCTCCGTTTATAAGCCCTCCTAAAACCGCCTTAGGAAGCTGTTTTCGCCTAGGACGTATGGGCGACAGTTTACGGTATGCGTAAAGTTCTTTTAATAATTTTTTGCCCGACAGAAAACTCTTCAAAATAGCGCATGCAAGACATCTGAAGACACGAAATTAGTCAAATCACGCCATGTGCGCGATTGAACGCAAATCAGCATACCTGTTCTCTTTAACTAAAATAACTTAAGTTCGTTATATGAGAATTCCCTAAGTATAAAAATGTCATACCTTTGTTCATCTCTGTCTTGCTTATTTCTTGGGAAACGTATGTTCATCAGTTGAAATCCCGTTTGTAACAAAGTTGTGAAGTTGGTGATCGAACGTGGACCATAACGAATTCGGTTCCCTCTGAAACGACTCCACGAAATACGTTCTTTTGAATATGATAAACTTTATATCTCGTTCTCTCTGAGTTGTACTATATACCTGTTGAGCAGCTTTCAGGAGATATTTTCCATAAGCGACGACAAACACGCAACTCAGCGGGGTACACTTCAGCTCGACTCATTGGCATAATGGCGTTTAAATGGAGGCTTGCGTGACAAGACTGTGCATCGATTTTCTCAACGGGTTTAGGAGTCAAAATGACCCTTGTAAACATCTTCCTCAACTCTTCCATTCCTAAGATCGTATTACTAATTCTCCTTATTGTCTGTCATATTAATTCTTAGAAAGCCAATTCGGTGAATATGGTATCGGATCAACTAATATCTCCCTAATTAATATTTTTCTTTCTTCTCATTCCTTGTCTGCTTGATATTGTGTTAATATTGTAACGCTATAACGGGAAATTCTATCTTGGTCACTCATGGGAGTTAACAGGTTAGTATTTCGGATTTTTCTTCGTTCTTGATGTGGACATCTTTCCCTTCAGTCTTTTGAATTACCTCATTTACATCTGCCTTGATGTAATTCAACTATCCCGAAAAATAATTTTTGAGAAAGGCGAATTTCTAAATCTCACTTAGGTAAATATCGCAGAAAAGGCTTCTTCATTAGTTACTCCAGGAGGGTCTGGGTGATGGATGTGACGGCTAGCGGTTAAAATTTTGGCCAATTTACGGCTAACGGTTTAAATATCTTCCCACTGTTGTCGCAGTAGATTGTTTTTACGGTTAACATTGTTTTACGGCTAACAGCTAAAATTTTTCAATTTTTACGTCTAACAGCTTTTTTTTTTCGGCGTTGTACGGCTAGCGGTTAACCTTATCGAGACCCTCTTCTAAGAGTTCAGTTAGTGAATGGCAGTAAGAGGATCGAAGTTGTATGAGAGATAGTATGGACCTTAAGCAAACCACGATGGCGACGGCAACAAGGACGTGGAAAAACAAAAGATCTAATTGTTGACCAAAACAAGCCTTCTTGCTAGCTTTAGTCTCCAATCAGAATAGAGAATTTGCATCATCTTTCCTGCTTGCAGAACCACGCATATATATTAATAAACAGGGTTGTTAACAAAGATTTTGAGTAACCGGACTGTGTGCAAGGTTGGTGGCGCTGGGGGTCGAGGGTCCCTGCAAAGGTTCTGAGAGCCACAAGCATTATTCGGAATAGCTTGCGTGTTTCTCATAGTAGAGGGTAAAATGCGCCGGTTGCAACTGGCGACTTATTTTAACAAATCTGCATAAATATATGTTATTTGCCGGCTGGGAGGCCCGTATGGTGAAAAACTGTGACCGAGGTCTTGAAAATACTGCCCGAGACCGTAGGCCGAGGGCAGCATTTTCAAGACCGAGGTCACAGTTTTTCACCATACGGACCGACCCTTAGCCGGTAAATAACATATTTATTGTTTTTAAACTTGACGAAATTCTTTCCGAAAGAACCCGAATGATTTATGGACGTAAATACGGAAAGATCTTTCATAAACTGAACAATTTTTGAGTGGGTAAATGGTAGTTAAAATAGAGGTGATGCAAATTTAAGAGAGATGCCTCAGCGAAACATTTTCATTTCCGTAACGATAAAGGTGATTTAAAAGGCTTCCAAACAAACTTTGAAACATTATTTTTACAAGTATCTGTCACAATCTGACACCTGTCAATTAGAGAGCGCGCAAGAAAAAAAAAAGCGTAGGAACATTTGAAAACAAACAGAACTAGTTTGGCAAGGACAGTCACGACAATGTTTTCTTCAAAATCAGTTAATGATCTAACGGAAAGTATTATTCACTCTCATCGACCATTCATTCATGTACGAAGATTTACCTCTGTTCATTAAGTAAACGGCGAGGAAAGTAATTGTGAGTAAATTCAATTTTTTTATTTTGAAGTTGTGAGAGTTTGCTCGTTTGTTTGCTGTAATGGCGTGTTTAACTCTGATCTTTCCTTCACAAAAACTAAATTCGAACGGCACACTCCAACGAGACACAAGGGAATTTAATGCGGCCTTTTCTCAAAAAATTCCTTCAATTTCTGTTGTGCAATTTAAGGTACAAATGTCCAAATTGAACGGAATTGGAAAGACTCAACAGGAGCGTATATTTGTTGTAGAACTTAAATTAAAACTTCGCTCGCTCTTTCACTATGAACAAATTGCTCGAGAAAATTCAGATATTAAATGAATGAAAGTTCTATCGTTCAGTTTAACTGTAACCAAATACCTCACGTTTCAACTTTCTGGGTACTTTTTGTGAACGATTAAAATTAATTGCAGACGGTTTTTAGGCCGCTTGTCAACCAACGTAATGACATTATTGTTTATACAAATTCATTCTGAAACCAATATTTTTCTGTCAACCAAAGTGATTTGATAGAGAGAAAAGAGAGGATTCATAAGTTATTTATCGGCTTGAGGTAGTGACCGACGTGTTTGCTTAAAAATACTGCCCAGCCGGAAAACGAGGTATATTTATGAAAAATGACAACGAAAGTTGGGATGTACTCGGCGACTCACGAAAGCGTTACCGTGGCCCGTGGGCAGAGATAGGAAAATACTGACCGGGTAAAGAACCAATCAGATTGCAAGATTCGTTACCGTGCCCTCTAAAAAAACAATAAAGATTGTTATCATTTGTGGTTTGTAGTGATATAAATACAATAACCAGTCTTTGTGTTTTGCTGTACATGTGACTTTGTAGGATGTCTAAAATAACTTTGGTGTGCGATCGAAGTGCAGCAGGAAATGGAAAAATATCAGAATTTACAGAATCTGGAGCAAGCACAGGAACCTCAACATATGTAATTATCTGCCTCTTGGTTTGTTTGTTTTTTTTTTTTCCTTTGCTTGTAGAAATGCCGGGTAGTATGAATGAAAAACTAAAGAAACAAATACTACACCTTTTTTTTTTCCTGTTTTCTTTCTTTTCTTTCTATTTTAGATGAACGTTCAGGCTGAGATTGACTAAAATTTTAAGAGCATACTAAGAACATACCTAGGCTGAGAGTCACCAAAGAACGTCTTTATTTTGCTATTTTTCCTTTTCTTTTTTTTTTTGAGAAGTATAAATAAAGGTTAAATAAGCATTCGCTCCAAAATTCCTATGAAAAAAAGGGGGTGTCGTTGTTTTCATCATCCTTAGGCCTTCAAGGGTTTTAATTTGAACTTTTTTCAGGAGCAGCTGCCGATACTGTTATTGGCGGCTGTTTCCGAAAAACGGGCCGTGCCTTAGGTGCGAACAGTTAAGAAGCGCGGCGGTGCTTGTTGGAATAAATATGGTTATCTCGATCTGAAATTAAAACGTCAGATCCTAACGAGGAAGCTGACTATTTAATAGCGGATATCGGAGTGCCCCTATTCAATCTTTTGCCGAATAACCATTGTAGACATATTTTAAGGCGCGTCATGGTATCCACGGGAGAAGAATAAATGAAAGTTTGTGAAAAGGTTTTATAAATGGCTAAGTGGTTGCAAACTAGTAAGTCTAATTATGCAACTGGTTTGCAAGCATGTATTTCGGAACCACCTCAATATGAGGAAAAAGTGCATCCAGGAATTAATTAATTTTACGTTTGCTACTTTTGTTTTCCTAGAGTGGAACATTAAAATCAAAGTATGCATGTGCCGAAGGAGGATCATCAGGAGGTCTCAGTGTTGGCAGTATACTTCTTATTATGTAAGATTATGCTAAAAGTTTAGTCACGTGCTCTAACTAGAATCGACGACTGTTGTCTCTTGTTAAGGAAGGTGGCTTATTTATTTGTTTTTCCAAAAGAAACTGAGATGCTGCGAGCGCCCTGATTGGTCAAAAACCCATCGTTCATTGCACCGGTAAAACCACTGAAGATTGAAACATTTTAAGATTATTTTTAAAGAAGCAGTATCCACTTGGAAAGTAAAATGAGCTCTCTTTTTGGATAATCTAGCGCTGAAAAGGTGAATCTCAGTCATGAAGATGAGAGTGATCTTCGCAGTAAAGAACACGACTAAAGCAGTAGTGAATAAAAAAGCTAATGTGATGAATATGAAGCCTAAAAAAATTCAGGCCTGTACGGGACTTCAACCCACGACCCTTGCGACATCGATGCAGTTCTTTACCAGCTCATCTAGGAAGCCAACTAAGAGCTGGTCATTTTGTTGGTTCCTAGTAAAACCGTTTAGTGATAAATGATGAATGATCTCTGCAGTAATGAGTTATCTTCATTCCTAAAGTTCCCAATACCTCTTTTTTGTTTGTTTGTTTGTGTGTTGTTTGTCGGTTGTAGATTTCGTATGTAAATTCCTAAAGTTCCTTGATCTGTCTCTTTTCAGCTTTTTTCCATTAGTTCTCATGTACATTATCATCGGAGTGTTGATAAACCGATATGGCCGTGGTGTAGAGAGCATGCCAGAGTTATTACCAAATCACTCTTTCTGGGCCGACTTCCCTTTCCTTGTAAAGGTAAAGAAATATAAATTAGAACACTGGGTGAACCTACGGTATGGAACAATGGTTTGGCTACCTCAATTTCACTGACTTTTCTTTCACCACTTCTTTGTTTCTTTTTTCACGTGTAATTTTATTCGAATTGTTATGTGCAATGTCTAATTGGCTTGTCTATCATTTATCGTAGTGTTTTTTCAATTATTACAATTTTTTTTATTTTATTTTGTGTCTTATAATCATTATTATTATTATTATTATCATTGTTATTATTATTATTTACATTGTTCGAGTACAAGCATGCTCTCTCAGTTATTTCCTTTGTCCAGTCAAACTTGTTATTGAAGAATTTATTTTAATGTTTAGTCCCGTCCGGCCTCGATTCGCTTCGCTATTTTGCGGGTAGTGATTGTTGAATATATAGATGTATAGATATATGGATTTTAATTGCTAAGGTGAATATTTTTTTAATGTCTTTTTTACTTTTTTTTTTTTTTTTTTTTCAGGACGGAATTGTGTTCACTGGTGGTGCGATCAAAACTGGATGTTCCTCTCTTAGTAGCAAATTCAAGAAAGATGGCTACGCTGAGATTTAAGCTAATATATTAATTTTATGCGACGCAATTCAAATTTGTGGAAGTTTAGGAAAATTTTAAGGTTTCTCATTGTGTTAACTAAGCCTCAGACTTGTTCGTAGCAGTTTTTTTCCCTTACGCTAAACTGCATGCGAAGTGAGTGCTTGGAAAAATCGTGAGCATGGAGACCGAAGCTTCCATTTTTATGATGATTTCATTGCAACTAAGGCCCCGTCCATACGTATCCGGATAAATTTGAAAACGGATAAATATTTATCCGTTTTCAAATTTATCCGCGTCCACACGTTGCCGTTTGTGAATCGTTTTCGGTGTCCACACGTAAACGCAAAAACGATTTGAAAACGATGACGTCGCCTACTGAGCATGCTCTTTAGAGCAAAACATGTGCCCGCAGTCTGGCGTATCCTGAGAATATGAAAATAAGCCACAATGCTTGAAATGAGACTCATTAGTACCGAAACTTGAGCTTGTTTATTCGCCATGTTTTCATTAATGGTCGATCGGCCGAGAGCACGCGTTGGACTAGGTTTGAATTGTTACGTCATCGTTTTCAAATCGTTTTCAAATTTATCCGGATAAGGCGTCCACACGGAGACGCTTAGCCAGCGTTTTCAAATTTATCCACTCTGGAGAGCGTTTTCAAATTTATCCGTTTTCGGTGTGTGAAAACGCCGTTTACGTGTGGACGGAACCCGTAACCGTATAAATATTTATCCGTTTTCAAATTTATCCGGATACGTGTGGACGGGGCCTAAAATTCGTGCGTTTGCCGATTCATCATTTTTGTGGGTCTTTGTAAAATGCAATCACTGATGGTAATAGTTTTATGCGCTAAGAAACACCTTTAACGTGAATACCTAAGAATCATCGAGCGAAGTTTCAGTTTCTACTCCAATTCGTAGCAAGATCGCAATAAAATTTGAGCGTTCTTAACAACTGCGGTATCTCAGCGACGTATAATTTTTAACTTGCGCGGATTGAAATCGTTGGATATTCACAAGCGGGTTTTTTCGTTGCCTTGATGTCGCTGCAAAGATCGCGGGAAACAAAATCCTTTTTTTTAGGGAGGGTGGGGGTGGTTCAGAAGGAAAACTTCTGCTGCCCCTACTTCGGAGCTCGCGTCCAACTCTCACGCTCTCCGTTTGCAATTAACGAAAATTATTTTACCGGGGAGAAATGGAAGTAGGTGGGGGTTGAATGTTGATTGATGTTACCGAGAAACTCCTACTTAGCAAATGTAGCAATCAAGACAAACAGTTCTTCCAAATAATAAGCGCTAGGTTTCTTTCTCGTGGTAGTATCATGTAATTAGAAATATGACCTTTGTCATGACAGCTTTTGAATTAGTATCTTTTAAGCATTCTTTTTACACTCGTGGAAGCACATGAATTTAAGTTTTGAATAGTAATTTTATGAATAAATAGAATATTCAACATTGATCAACGTTATTTTTGTTCTTAGTTCACCTCAGCCTAAGTGTGAGTTAATAATAATAGTAACAATCATAACCATCATCATCATGATCATAATAGTAAAAATATAATTGAAATAATAATAATACTACAACTACTTATAAAGATAATTATATTGTTAATAGTAATGGTAGTAAAGATAAAACCCTGTTCAGAAAATGAACCCGCATATTCGAGAAACGGCGCATAAAGTCTGAGCGATCTACCCGGTAAAACATCTTCACGTAAGTTAGATTATTAGCATACAGTAGGTAGTTGAACTTATCGGCTAGGAAAATTTGCCGATTAATGTTCATTGGTTGTTAAATTCATCGATAACAAGCAACTTCACGCTGCAGCAGACGAATTAAGCAATAAACTAGTTCTGCTTCTCCGGTTATTTAGTAATACATTCACTTAGGACTTTTGTCCATTTGAAGTAAAATTATCAAGTCTGCATTTTTGAAGACTTCATTTTTCTGGGTTGAAACAACATCTGGCCATGATGGTTGCTTAGTCAGTTGCTGGCTTAAATTTTCCTTACCAGTTCAATATTCAGTGATATAATCCAAATAGCTGATGCGTGCTGATTCGGAAAGCAATGCAAGCAAAATGCGCAGTTTTATTTCAACGCCCAGTACAGGTTCGGAAATTTCAGAGTCTGCTTAGAACGTTGATTAGATCTTAGGTATACCTACAACCATCACCAAAGACGTCAAAAGCAATACCTTTAGCGAATACAAGGTGAAATTACTAAGGTCTCTTTTAACTGCGTCGAACACAATTCTTCCTCCGAGTATTTAGCTTGCGATTTTACGGATCATTATTCGCTGTATTTGGGACACCAGATCGTTTGGTAACGCAACGAGTTGCCTGCACGATACGAGATTCATGGACTTTTCCAAAAGTCGATGAAAGCGAAGATGAGCCTAATGTCATTGGGAGATCTATATCAGTGCGTAATTCGGGTTACATAACCCGCTTAGTGTAATATTTCGGTTTGTCAAGTGGTTGGCATCCGGAGCAGGTACATTAAAACGAAGGCAGTCATGTGTTCTAATATTGCAACCGGAAACTAGAGTATGGATGTCACGCATCCGAAAATTTTGCGAATCGATGATGCCGCTGCTTTTATTTCGTTGTTTCTTTTTGTTTTTTTTTTGTTTTGTTGTTGTTGTTGTTTTTTATTCATGATTTGTTTATCTCTTTTCAGTAAACTTCCTCGATCTTGTGTCTGAGAGCGAAAAACTGTTATTCGAATACATTGTGATGCGATTCCTTAATTGAGTTCCTTAATTGGGGACCCCAGTTGCATGGGGTAACCCGCCTAGCCGTGGTCGAAAAATAAAACGCGTTTACATGTAATCTAACAACCCCGGAGCTGGAGGGAGGTTCCCCCACCTAACATGGAGGTGGGGGAACCCAGGAAGATGAGGTAACCCGCCTGTCCATATAATTTCTTATTTTATTTTGATCACGTTTACATGATAGGTGGGGTGACCCGCCTAAGCGGGTTGCCCGGTCTGCCAGGTAGGGTAACCCTGTCAGCCGGGGTGACAATTTGCCATGTAAACGTGTCAAGGTGGGGTAGCCCGCCTAGCTGGGGTCGCATTCATGGCAAAAAGCTCAAAAGCGAGACATGTACAATATTTGTACACTCTCTAGCCGTCTCATGGCGGAAATCACCAGAAACCGCAACGGACACACAAGGAGTGTAAAATGTTCACATTTCGGAATATTTAGCGTTGTAAATCGACCATATTTGGTTTCCCAAACTATTCCGTATAACGTATTAAGTCAACGGTTCCTTGCGAAGTTAAACACCGCGTAACGCAATACGTTACGCTTTCATGAATAAATACATAAGTGTCCGAGAATTAATCTTTCGTCTTTTTCGAGATGTGAACTTGGGAAGCCTCTGCTCAAACTCCCTAATTGCAAGCGCAACAACAACCTCAAGAAACCTCACCCCAGCACCCCGGGGTTGTAAGATTGCATGTAAACGCTTTTATTTTTCGACCACGGCTAAGCGGGTTACCTCACCTACCTGGGGGCCCCCACCTCCATGTAAACAGGCCCCAAACAGGCGCTTACTCATCTTTCCTTTGCTTATATTACGCTCGCATCTGAGGTATTTGGTTCCGTCGCTTTCCCGTCGTGAGTTGTGACCGGCTAACTTAAATTACCGTGCCGTGTTAACAGTGGAATTGGAAGGTAAGCGTTTGGAGGCAGTTGATTCGAGCTGTTAGATATTACATTTTACAACGCTGTCAGAAGATGCAAATAACAAGTGCAAGAGGTTGCCGAGTAAAGAGGCCGGCGTTTTCAGCGTACGTGTAAACAGGCCCTAAACAAGCGTTTACTCATCTTTCCTTTGCTTATATTACGCTCGCATCTGATGTATTTGGTTCCGTTGCGTTCCTGTTGTGAGTTATGACCGGCTAACTTAAATTACCGTGCCGTGTTAACAGTGGAATTGGAAGGTAAGCGTTTGGAGGCAGTTGATTCGAGCTGTTAGATATTACCTTTTGCAACACTGTCAAAAGATGCAAATAACAAGTGCGAGAGGTTGCCGAGTAAAGAGGCCGGCGTTTTCAGTGTGCGCGGGTAACCACTCTACAACCAGGTGATAGTCTAGCGGATCACAGCAAATTCTCTGTGACATTTTCTGCAAAATGAAAACATTACATCTAAATTGGAAAATTTTCCGGTGTTTTTTGGCCTAATAACTTTGCAAGTTAAAACATGTAATTTCTTTTTGTTTTGCTATATTCGTGATATCTCAGCAATGTCTCGGTCTCGTGGGAATCATTTTCTTCTTGTCTTCACGTGACTTAAAATGGAAATCATGAGGCTAACAGCAACTAGATCGTGGCAACGATTAAACAGTTACTAGTAGACCACGTGCTTTTGAGACTTTGTAGCGTTTTCTCAGCGCTCCTCTCTGCAATGCATCAAACTTCGAATCAACAAATTTCGCATAATAACGTGTACAGGCGTATGATTTAATTTTATTCACCTTCACCATAGGAATAGTGACGAAAATTCTCTTGTTTACAACTCCGACAAACTCCTTTACTTCAGGGTGCAAAGCTGAAAGCAGACGGCAAGAAATGAATTGTTTTCCCCTTTTGAAAAAGAAATATTCTTTACTGCCCTTTCAAGGGTAACGTCTTCACCTCTGTCTCAGGGAAGGCTATCGATGTTGTCTCGTAAAGGGGGCGTGCCAATGGTGTATCTGTTCCCTTAGCTCAAGGGTCAAATCAAAGGAAATTAAAAACGCTTTAAATAAATATTGGACCAGATGACAGAAACCAATTTTCGCTCTTTCGGCTCTTCGTGATTGATTAATAGACAACTTAACTACGAACGAGAGAAATTACTTGAAAACTAGGAACAAGTACGGAAAATTTGGCAATTTTCGATCATCTCAACAGAAACTTAGAAAATTCAGATAAACACCTAAACTTACGACTCAACTTTCAAAATATCGCAACGATTCCGCCTTCTTTATTTTAATTTTTAAGCAACTAATTGAAGTTCTCTGCATCTACAAGGCCCAACCAAAAAGAATTAAAGTTACGTTTCCAAATTTATCCACCCAACTAAAATGATCTTCGTGGTAAGGTCGTGTTGTAGAGCGCTTGACTGCCGTGCGGAAGGTTGTGGGCTCAAGCCCTAGACCGGACCAACACCGGGGCCTTAAAATAACTGGGGAGAATGTTCTTTCTTTGCTATGACATCCGAAAATGGTTAAGCATTCTAGTCTTCACTGATAAGGACGATATCTGAAACCGTAGGCCCCGTCTCCTGCATCATCTCTGCACTGGTTAGCAAGGGGCGTTAGAGAACTTAACGCTCTTCTCGCAAAGAGTTGGGAACTTGGTTTCCGGTGTTGTGGTCTGGCCTTGTTTTGTTTATGCAGGCCCCCATTTAAACCAGCTTTAAACTGAAGCTGAACTGGGCCAGCCTATCTATAAATCGCAAATAAATAACTAAAATAAAATGAATAAATAAACAAACCTTTTCCATTCAGCCAATTGTTACAAGCAACGCAGGCATATCAGATGATAATGTCTCCAACGAAGACCTATCAAATACTGAACTTGAGATCCTAACTTCAATATGCATATTCGCCATACATTTCTGTATACTTATCTTAAAGTGCTGAAAAGGAGAATTTATTCAACAATCACGAGCTTCTTTAGTTGGTGATCATTCCTTTATTTTTCTGGCCTTAATGTTCGATTCAGTGGTGATATTGTAAGGAGAAATTAGATGCTAGTCTCTCTTAGGGGGTCATAAGGTTAGGAATGTTTAAAGTTGCGCAGTTGCGCCTGAAGGACTATGTACAAGCCTGCGTGACTGACCAGTTTATTTCGTTTGAGCATTTGTGAGTTATAACTTTGAAATTTTAGGCGGCTTCAAGCTATTTTTGCACTACTTAACCTATGTGATTAAGGCTACGAACATCTTAACTTGAAAAACAAAAGAATTGTGCTTTAATAGCTTTTAATAAGTGTTGTGAATGCTTAGGTTCTTGAAGAAATATATTCGCTGAATCAATCTGCTCTAAAAAAGTCAAAATGACAGAAGGTATCAATGAACGGGAGACGTGGAGTTCGAAGTTCGACTTCATCCTTGCTCTGATGGGATTTTCCATTGGGCTCGGTAACATTTGGCGGTTTCCTTATCTGTGCTTCAAGAACGGTGGAGGTGAGTCTGATTTACCTGTTATTGTTTCTGTGAGAGTAGCAAGAATACTGAGTCTTTGTAACTTATGGGGCTAGAATCAGCGGGAAAGAGGACGCCAGACGCAAATTGAGACAATTTGTCTCAGTCTCTCGGTAGGTGAACGTTGGATATAGAATTTCGACCGAGGAAGGGGGGGGGGGGTAATCCGGCTGTGGGCTACTTTAACATCCTGTTCATTAGGTTTGCAAAGTGCTTACCCCAGCCGCCTCAGTCTTACGAAACCGGGATAAGATTCGTTTAAGTGGGTCACGGGCCACCTGGCGCGTTATACTTGTTTTTCATCTCGAGGACTTGTGTTTGAAGAGAATGTGTTTCTAAAACTCCTGGGGACTACTTCATGGGCACTGATCTTTACCCCAGGCCTGTTTTATACTCTCGGAAACTAGGAACAATCTAAAAAGGCATTATTATTCTTCTTGTCCCTTGAACTATTTTGGTAAAGTTTTTAAGGCTATTGCTTATGAATAGATGGAGCGCATGATTTTTGTTATTCAAATTTCTCTCCAATATAACGCCCAGTCGTATATTAAGCCCAAGAAAGATGACCATTGTAAATAATGTCTTTTTAATTTTTACGGTATTTCTCAACGTCCTAGGGTGTTTTCTCATTCCCTATTTGATTTGTCTGATCGTGGCTGGTGTCCCTGTTTTGGTCATGGAAATTGGTTTGGGACAGTACACAAGTCAAGGTGGAATTACAGCCTGGAAAATATGTCCAATATTTCAAGGTAAGAAGTCGTCAAAACCTCACTCCTCATCCGGCATTTTGATTTACGTTCTTTCTCTGTCCACTCTCGCGCGCCACGAAATGTCACGGAGTTGTAAAACACATCAGTTTAAAGAAGTTACTTTCAAGGCAGTTCCTTCTGGAGCTACGTCACGCTTTGTGGATCCTGAAAACTTTCGACGAAGCTCGTCATTATCATTCCGTTTCGATCTTCTTTATTCTTACACAACTTAAGTCTTCCTTTGTTTTGCATGGTTTATTTTATGCTTTTCTGTTTCATTAAGCTGTTATCTTGCCGTTCGTCAGCTTCAAGCTGAAAGCAGTTTTGAATCTCGCAAAAGTGGCTGAAAATATCGTTCTGTCGATTTGTTGATGTGATTTTGCTATAAAAGAAGCTATGAAGCTAGATTGGGACATTAGCCCAATGTTTGGTGGATTCTTTGTTCCCCGTAGAATAAGTTTGACTTCAAATGTAGCATGAATTACGCCACATTCTGGCTGTTGAAAATGAGTGAAATTTTTTAAAGAAATTACAGAAATTTAGTCATGCAGAAGTTTTCATCAGGCTTTAATATTGCGATTAAATGAGTCCATTTCCACCCATTTTGCGACGCCTTTTGTCTGTTTGCGGTGATTTTCCTCTGTCAAGAGAAGATTTCGACGTCAGGATGTCTTGTTAGCGGCTGATGTTAATCTGAAGGTCTTACCATTGCAGAGAGCTCAAAACTCGCAGAAAATTTTAGTATGGTTTTACCATTTACCAGTGAGGATGCGTTTATCAATTAAATTGTTTGCTCTCTAGGTATTGGCTACGCTGGGGTCCTGGTTATGCAATACATTAACATTTACTATACCGTGATTCTTGGCTGGGCCTTTTATTACATGTTTGCCTCGTTCCAATCCAAGCTGCCGTGGTCACATTGTGGAAATGAATGGAACACATTAAATTGTGTAGACGGCAGTGTAAAACGAAACAGCTCCTTACAAAATACCTCCGCTATCGCAGGTGTTTCAGCAAGTCAGGAATACTGGGAGTAAGTGATGTTTATATCAGTCGAGGAACACTGGATTCTAATTTATTCTATAGTTCTTGACGGCTATTATATAAACCGAATATGTGAAATTCATCTAAACACCGCAATAGTTGTTTAAAACATGATTTGTATACGCTTTCAGTCCAGTGCAATTGCGCAACCGTGTTTGTACGTGTATATACTTTGAAGCACAGTAGAGGGAGTTTCCCTTCATACAAAACCTCCACTTACACTTTTAAAATTTAGATAAACAATTCACTAGTTATGTTTCGCTATTTTATAAATGTCATTGTTTCTTTATCAAAATAGCTACAGAGTTCTGCGAGTTTCTGGTGGCTTGGGTGAACCGGGGCAAGTGAACTGGGACCTAGCTTTGTGCCTGCTGTTGGCTTGGATCGTTTGTTATTTGTGTGTATGCAAAGGAGTCAAGTCTAGTGGGAAGGTAATTGTTCTTTTTCTTTTTAAGTTGCTTATTAATCAAAAGGGCTTAAGACTTTTACTTTTCGTCTGTTGATCATCGTCTAGTCTACCTGTCTGTCTGTCTGTCGGAGTGCTGCGATTTGTCTAAAGATCTGTCTGTACATCGTTCGTCTGTCAGTCTGTCTGTCAGTCTGTCAATCTATTAGTCTATTAGTCTGTCAATCTGTCAGTCTGTCGTTCTCTTTGCTTCTTTGCCTACCCTTCTGGTCATCGGTGTTTTTAGCTAGGCACGTACTTTCTTTTTATCTTTGACACTCGATCCGTTCATCCACGTTTAGTTGTAGTCTATCTTTGTAATTTAGATCTCTTCGGTATTGGCTGTCTGTCTCTTGATAATTTTTGTGGAGTACATTTCTCGATTAATCCTCTGCGATATTTTTTAAAACACTTTTCTAATTTTTTGCAGGTTGTGTACTTCACCGCTACAGCTCCATATCTGCTGCTGACCGCAATCTTGATCCGCGGTGTCACTTTACCGGGAGCCGCCGATGGAATAAAATTTTATCTGACCCCTGATCTGTCAAGACTTGGTGATGGCCAGGTAGGCTGTTATTTTAACGAGGCCAGTGAAACAGGCCTCCCTCTGCATTAAACTCAACCCACTAGCTCCAAAGAATGACCAAGACCTAATTTCTCCTTACAATATCAATGCCAGATCGAGCAGACAATTGATGAAAACAAAGCAAAATATCAATCAGTGGATTATTAGTCGTATGATCCAATACCAAGTTCTCAGAACAAATGTTATTAAAATTTTATGGCATACAGTAAGAATCATTATTTATGAGATCTTGGGAGTGAAAGGATGAAGCTGGCTTCTGTCTCTCAATTATGCACGCGGCCGAACATGCAAAAAAATGGCATGAGCTGTGAAACTAAAACTGAAATATTTTCTGTCCATCCTATTTCGACGGAATTTTGTTAACAGTCAGCTAAAAACTGTAACTGGTTTCGGCTTATCCTGTAGTTGCGACTTCCGACCTATCTTGCGAAATATTGCCAAACTTATTTACGTCAACTTAGTCATTCTTGACGTAATCATTCTGAGCTTCAAACTTTTTATTTCATGTTTATATGTAAATCTTGATCCCGATCACAGTTAAGGATCCATGGTTCGTTCATATGGTTCGCCCAAAAATTTCACTTTTGTGTGAGATTTTGTTTTCATGTTTTCAAATTGTACATCTTATTCAAAATTTAATATGAAAACTGAAATCAAATATCTTTCCAGGTTTGGCTCGATGCTGGCACCCAGGTGTTTTTCTCGTATTCCATTGGCATGGGAACCATGACAGCACTTGGGAGCTATAACAAATTTAAGAACAACTTTTACAGGTAAGGCAGTAATAGTACTTATTATCCAACTTCACAAAGTAAGAGTATAAATAACGCGCGAATAGAGTACAAATATCTTGCGATATTGTACGGTTATTTGGACAGTTGATTATTTTGTACTATAAAATATCTGTTTAACCAGTCGGCTGCGCGCGCTACGCTTCTCTATCCGATTTGCTTTTCCCGCCTTATGAGAAACGAACAGAAAGACTTAGCAGAAAAAATAAGCAGTTGGATAATAAGTAACTTTTTAGACGTTTTGGTGTATAGTATCGCTTAGAATTTTGACGAGCCTGTAGGAATACATTTATCAAGAGAATATCAGTTAATATTCTCTTGTACTTATCAAATGACCGTTATAACCCTGCGCGCCCTTTCTTTAACAAAAATCCCTCATTATAAAAGCCTTACGCGTTGGCATAAGCAGGACCATACGTCCTGCGACATAAAAGCGGAGAGAAGAAGGGAAGAAAAAGAAAGGCCGTCATGTGATAAAATTGTTATTGACTAATTTAGGTCGGGCGTGACGGGAACGTTCTCAGCTCTCGGTCATGGCGCACGGAGCTCTTTAAGATACGTCTGTACGTCATAGCGTCGAGCCAAATATTCTCCCCTCCTGCCTCTACACTCCACAATCATAAGTTACATAACTTCCGAAGGAGAAAATGAAGGAAAAACTGTTTTCAATTATGATCGGAGACAGAATTCTTTTTTTTTTCCTCAATGTAGAGATTCCATCATATTTACCCTCTGTAACAGTGGAACAAGTTTCTACGGCGGATTTCTCATCTTCTCTGTGTTGGGCTTTATGGCTAAAAATCAAGGAGTGACAATTGAGGACGTTGCTAAACCAGGTTAACAATATTTCCAAAGTTGCTAAGGAAACTTGACGAAATGTGACATAAATCGTCTGACATTTTTACAAAGTAAACTGTACAGCACTTTATACTTGTATATGTACTCAAAAAAGCTCCGCGACACTTAATTAACTCTTCGCACCTTCGATGCGACGCTTATTTAAAGGAGCGCTTATTAAAAAATTGGACACGACAATGAAATATTCTCTTTTCATTTCAAATGTAATTTTATAGAAAATTTTACAGAAACAAACGGCAGCGTCTTTTGATTGTCACCATTTGTGGCTTCCAGCACTTTTTAATTGCATTACCAAGGTGTCTTCGCTCAACTTAGATCTAACTAAATCTGTGAATTTGAAACGATTTTTGCATTCAGTTCGCCCCAGATGTTCAACTGCATATGAAACAGGGATAAGTTAAAGTTAAAGATAAGTTAAAGGATTCAGGATTTGAATAAGCGCTGTACTGTGACCGAGGGCCTTAAGGGCGCGCCTTTCAACTTTTTCGTTCCAAATGCGACACTTATTTAAGGGGGGCGTTTATTCAGGAGTGGCGCTTATGCGAGAAAATATGACACGCGCTTCATGACACGCTAAGCCGAGCGTGTCACAAATTTGCAGATATGTGTATGTTTAATGAGCGGAACAGAGACAGACACGGTAACTTTTGTTTAGCAGTGTGCTTTATGATACGCTCAACGTGTAAAATGACACGCGTGTGATATACATTGCTTTAAACCTCTGTTATTTACCCTTTAGGTCCTGGACTGGCCTTTGTAGTTTATCCAGAAGCTGTAGCTCAAATGCCTCTATCTCCTTTGTGGTCTGCTCTGTTTTTCTTCATGGTAATTTTACTGGGCCTGGACAGTGAGGTATAGACGTCACTAATCAACCCATAGAGCAATTATCACTTTAGTTTCAAATGTAATCTGGGATTGTTAGAGTATATCGCAAGATAACCCTGATTGAAAGTTGTCGCATTCAACTTATAAACTGTGAATGATTCGACGGAATTCTTTTCTGGAACCCCTGAGGAAAACGGCTTTTGTTGATACTGATTGGTGAATTTCAATGGTCAAAATACGAAAAGATAAAGAGAAGACTCTTCCTTAAATTGTGAAATAAAACAATTGTGATTTTTATGCAACAGAGCTTGCATGCGCGTGCTTCTAAACTTCAATAGAGTCTATTCATTCACTGCTTTTTACCCTATTACAAGATATACAACCTTTGTACAATTTTTTCAACGGCCAAACGTGCTCTCCCTAGTGGAAAGATTTATTAATCCTGTGTCAAACGAACAAAAGAATATACAGTTGTTGGAACGCATATACATGAACAAAAATGCATTACTCTGGTTGCCGAGGCTGTTTCAAATTTTCAAAGTTTTTTTTCATAGACCAACATTCCCAGAAATAACTGGTTGGGATACTTCTCCAGGACAACGTCCATGACAATCTTCTTTCAACCTCTCCCCTCCCCTTTTAATTTTCTTAAATGCAAATGTTACTATGCAAAACAACATTGAAAGGGACGAGAGAGAGGGCGGGGGGGGGAGGGGGCAGTAGCTGTTCGGGAGGGAGGGTCTCTGATAATCTGATAACCTTTTGCTCATCTGAGGGATGTATAATGCAGAAGCAATTTCACGTCAAAATCTCGTTAAAGGATACCGACCGTTGTAAACTACAGATGCTTCACGCACAGTTTCCTTTATAATCTTTTCCCATACTTTTCGTCTGGAGTCTGCAATCACTGATTTTTGTATTTCTTCATACTTTCAGTTTGTAGGTATTGAGGGTGTTGTGACCGCCGTTGTGGATTTGTATCCTCACTACCTGAGGCGCGGCTACCGCAAAGAAATGTTTACCGCTTTTGTCTGTGTGATCTGGTTCCTCCTTGGGCTAGCTATGGTTACTGAGGTATATTGACACTCATGGTTGCTTAGCTGTTGGAAGTTAGCATATACCGTGAGGGTTGCAAAGAGTGCGTCCTAATTATGTTCGGCGCAGTAATTTTCGAAAAATTCACGCTTCACATATATCAAAGGAAAAACTTCACATCTCTTTTCATGTGTACATCAGGGAAATCTAGAGGTTTCCATGAAATGAAAGAAAAAATGCGCGGGTCACGTATATATCTAGAGGCAAATCACGCCTCACGCTTGTTTATGAATTAACAAATCACACCCGCTTTTCCGTAAAATTCACGCGTCACATATTAATTTTGGCCGTAACCTTAATTAATCACGCGTCTTAAGCTTGAGGACACCCTTTACTGCCCCCCCAACAGCTTATCAGTATGCATGTAAAATAGATTAATCTTAAAACTGGTGGCTGGAATTTATAATTTATGGCTAAGGAAGGTAATTCTCAGAGCAAGAAATAATATCACTCAGGGAGTTACTTCCAAAAATATACTAATTTTTGTCTCACCCCAGTCCCCTTTCACCTTTGTCCACTTGGCATGAAAAATTCAGGTCCTCCACATAAGTCCATGTACTACTGTAGAAAGATATCCTCACTGTATAGTAACCAAAAAAAAGCTAATGGGGACTCAGAATATTTACTTTGTTCCACGCTCGTGACATGACGAAAAACATGTTTCTCTATTTCTTTACCGAGATTAAAACTTACCTTCTTTTTTATACTATTTACAAATCATGAATGAAAACCCTGTTCCAGGGAGGAATGTACGTTTTCCAGTTGTTTGATTTCTACTCTGGAAGCGGATCAGTACTGTTGTTGGTGGTCATCTGTGAATGTGTGGCTATGGGATGGCTATATGGTAAGAAACAATCCAACTTTTGAGTAATGACTAATATTTTTTTTTCTTTAAAATTCGAATCGGTTTGTTATATAGAGTAGAAGCTTTGTTGGTCTTATGGTAAGTGTTCCACCACCCTCCTCAGAATGGCCTGAGCTTGCGCCATGAACGGCGGCCAAAGTTTTGCCCCGCGTCACACTCCTGCCTCACAGTACCTCATGTAAATCCAAGAGCATAAAAGAAACACCGAAAGATTGTAAGGGAAGCGTCACAACATGCTGAGGGTTACCTGGAATACACTAGTGTCCCATGGCGGAGGGGGGAGAGGGGGAGGGGGGGCTAAGCATAGGCTTAAAGACAGGCTGCGTTTATTTTGTGCTTCATCACGTCATCACGGGTAGAAGTGCCTTGAAATGATAGCACAGTTTTTACCTTAGAGTCTTCCTCTGAAACAATCATGTAGACCCTTAACAATGGAAACTCCTCGCAATTATTTGCGGAGCAAGTCTTAGCTAACACTGAATAAATGTCAAAAATAACTCTGGGCAGTGGTCAACAGGGAAATTGCGTGCAGCGTAACGTTCATTTTGTATTTATACTCCAACACGAAACTTTGAAGAAATGTGTCAAACTATACACAGGTCGCCGTCGTTTTTATGACAAAATGGAAATCATGCTGGGATTTCGCATCAATCCATGGATTGGTTGGTGTTGGTGTTTTCTAGCGCCAATGTTTTGTTCGGTAAGTTTCTGGTATTTAATAAACATACTAAACAGGTGAATCAAAATGCAAAAAAATGCTTGAAGGTGTCCTTCAGTATCATGTTGATTAAATTGGTGATTGGATTGAGGCCTTAAGCTGCCGTATCTTTATTTCCAAGCTTTAACTTATCTAAAAGCATTGTCAAGGAATGAACTAAATGAAAAAACGTGTCTGTTTCTGATAAATACTTTAAATGATTATGCATTGATTTTAATATGCAGTTCATCTTCATCTTTAACCTGGCAACATATAAGCCATTGACTTACGGTCAGTACGTTTATCCCGCGTGGGGCCAAGCTATTGGTTGGTTGTTGACGGCATCGTCATTGACCTGCATTCCGGCTGTGATGATTTACAAACTCATCAAGACCACAGGAACAATCAGAGAGGTACATGATTCGTTAATCATAGCGTCCTACCCAGACATTGTTTTGCTGTGTGCAAAAGGGCAAACACACTAAGAGCACCCTCCTCTAAAAACTTGCTTCGCTCATTTTGAAGCAGCGATCAGTGAAGCTCCAATCGAACAGCAACCAAGACATTCGAAAACAGACACACTCTCGAATTCGTTTCACTATATCACATTATAAATCCAAGGACACACGCACGAGCATTACGTAATGCGTGGAGCTCGTCCTTCGGTAACTTTTTTTTAATTATATAGTTAGTTGTGCCCGTGGGCAAAATGAAGCGAATCTTGTGTTCTGATTGGCTATCCGAGCGGGCAATATGGGCCTATCTTGCTGCTTCGTCTCGGTCCATCAAAACACAAAAGAACTCGACGAACATTGAGTGTTCTAGACCTTACATTAGGTCAATCGATACAAAAGTGATCACGTACCTTCTTTAAAAACTCCAAATTTTTATTTCAGGCATTTGTTTAATCAGTTTGCTTTCAATCTCTTTACCAAAATTATAGCGCTTTCGGTTTTGATATCGTCTAAAAGAAAACAGTATTAATGACCATTGGATGGTATGGCTTATCGTCTACATAGCAGTTAAGCTACTATCAGTTGATTGCAAGAGAATATCAACTGATATCAGTCAATATTCTCTTGTTTATATGATCTTGGTTGATAGTCATTAACCGGCGCAAGGCCAGGTATTTTTGTGAATCGTGGTAAAAATCTTAGAATAGGACAGGTAAAAGTTCTGTTAATACTGATAGACTTCCTTTTTTGCACAGCGTTTGAACAAGTTGATTATACCCGAGATTGAGGAGGACAGGGAAGAAACTGAACTTGAAGATTTTAAAGGAAATCAGATTCTTCCGTTGACAACAGAGAACGAGAAAATTGAACAGAAGGCCTCATAAATACGCCGATGCACTTTCTTCTTTGTTGAAATATATACAACCTTGTACTTGAAATAATTTTCTGTAACAAATCTTACAGATGTTAAAAAAGGATAATCTTTTATGATGTATGGAAAACTCAGCTGGAGATATAGAGATAACAGAGTTATATATCTTCAAACTCCATAATTTTTGTTGAAACACACTCTTGGATCACCACGCCATTTCATGTGAAGGATGATGGACAAAACACTGACCCCCAGTCCACGGACCACGATGGACCATCCAAGTGAACTGCCTTAAAATACTATTTTATTTGAGTTCTATTGAAATCTCTGTTTTTTATATTTTTAAAAATAAAATGTTCAAAGAAATGCGCGCGGCGTGATTGGTCAGAACGAGTCCATTATATTCCCATAAAGCACGCGGTTTACGTCACACGAGTGCACTGTTGAGATATAATGCACGCAGCCTACGTCATCGGTACGAGCGCGCGCTATTCACGATACCTTTTACAAAAGAAATTAAAAAAACTTGTTCCTCGAGCATTGTTGAGTTATATGAGCACTTACGAACTTTTAAGAACACTCAAGAAGTGCGAGAAGCACTCTCCTTCGGCTCGTGCTTGTCCGCTCTTCTCTCGTGTTCTTAAAAATTCCCAAGTGCTTATATAACTCAACAATGCACTCGCGCGCTCTTTATATCGATTTATATCTTTAATAATGCACATGCCTTCTTTATTACCTTCAGTTGATGCAGTTTTTGACCAATCGGGGTTCGTAGTATCTCAGTTCTATTTCTATAAAGACTGTTGACAAAATTCGCTTGAATTGTGAGGTTATCTATCGGCTTTGTTTTAGATATATGATACAAAGATTTCAGCTCACTCGAGAGAGAGATCACCCACTGTTCCTACACTTTTTTCAGTTGATGACAATTAAGAACAAATGTAGTAAAAAATCGAACATTTTCATAACATGGTGGCAACAGCCAAAAAAAGCAATTCGGCTCATATTCTAAGGTTAGGTAGGCCTTAGAGTGAAACAAACCACTGCATAGTTCGTTTGGCTGAATATCGATTTGTTTTCGAGAAAATCGATAATAACTGAATTCCGCCAAACTGACGCTTTTAAAGCTCAAAATTTCAGGCGGATCTCGGAACGTCGCGTCACAAAATGAAAAAAAACCTGGATTGATGAAAAGTTCCAAATCTTGAAAAACAACATCAAAACATGTGATGACAATAAGTTGAGCAATTCTTTACCGCCTATTTACACAATCTAATTGAATTTATCCGACCTACTTCGACTAGTTTGAAAATAGGTCAAAAGTAATCCGTTCAGATCCGCCTGAAATTTTGAGCTTCAAAAGCGGCAGTTGAGCTTTAAATTATGGCGGAATTCAGTTATCATCGGTTTCCTCGAAAATAAATCTATATTCAGCCAAACGAAGTATGCAGTGGTTTATTTCTCTCTAAGGCCTACCTAAATTTGAAATACAGGCGCTCTTAAAAGGGTCAAACGGCTCTCCGCTTTACAACTTTACCTTATTATTGCGCGTTAAGTCATGATCTCTTCAGGTTGCTAATGGAAAGTTTTAAATTAATTATCTTGTGTATCAGACACCCGTACAATGACAAGGAAATCATAACATAACAAGGCGGGGAAGTTGCTAATGACGGCTACTCACGAAGTTCTATTTTTACATTACAATCCTAATCGAGAAAAACAACAACATTCAGTAAGCAGGGGGCGTTTTTAAGGGGTGGGGGAGTCGGCGTGTTTTGAATGTGTCTCGATACATGGTACATAGTTAATAGTCTGGGGGTTGAGTAGAGTAAGTTAAAGTATAAATAAATATTTTAAAGTATGTTTGCAACAAAAAGTTGCCAACATACTTTAAGAAGAGTCGTGTCAATACTACTTCAATTACTTTACTCTAATTACCGTAGGCTAGACGGGCAGATACATATTATTGAGAGATGATACTCCGGGAGGTAAAAACATACTTTGAAAAGAGGGGGAGGAGGATTTTGAGGGAGATGACATGGTTTCTAGGGGGAACGAAGGGAGGATCGGTCGTCGGCAACGGAGTATGGAAGGGGGACATTAGAAGATTGACTGCCATTTAACAGCCGGTGAGGAGTGTCATAAGATATAACAGAGCCCCATATGGGTTCAGGTATAATCTATCTTGACCCAACAAAAATCCGCCCGCCCTCCCTTTAGGTGATAAACGACGACTTATCTCTTAGATAAAACAAATGTGCATTATGTTGTGAATCACATCTTCATTCAAACAAGAGCCACCAAAAACAAACTATTGTTATGATTCGCCGTGCGAAAACTTTCGTTTGCCGTATTATTATAACATCTTAGACGTTTTCGTGTAGAGTATCCCTGAGTATTTTTACGAGTCTTGCCGTATTTTGACGAGCCCGCAAGGCGAGTCAAAATACAAACAACGATTGAAAAACAAGCAAACGAGTAAAAATAACCAACTTTCCAAATAACCATACAATATCGCAGGATGTTTCTACTCCATTCGCGCGTTATTTGTACTCTACTTATTGCAGTTGGATAATAAAACTCAATATTTGTTGCCTATGGAAGAACAGATCGGTCAGTTATGTAAAGACTCACGCGTATGATACAAAATGGATTGTGACCTCTATGACATGGAAAGGGATGAATACAAAGCTGACGCTAATTTTATAATTAACCGTCTCAATTCCACTCCACCGGCTGGTTTCTGACGAAGATTCTTCTGAAATTTCTGATAAATTTTCCTTCACACTTCTGTGTCCGCACCCCTTCCTTCAAAATCATTCTAGCTTTTTTTTTTTAACATGGACACAATATATCGTTAATCACTCAATGAATTAAATTCATCCAGTGTCGAACATCATTCGCCGCTAGTAACTTTAGTCAAAGGTATTGAAGATAAACATTCGATGAATATGAAAAAAGAGATAGACTATATTTTTGTTATTTTCAGCAGTTTTCATACACTTATCTCCATCAACCCGGCTTTTGACTAAATGTTGTTTAGCCGAAATCGGAACTAAAACGAATTGTATTTAAAAACGTCGCGTGAGTTACTTTGTTTTGCAAGCGGGAGAGTAAAAGTACTGACCTTTGCCAGCTTACTCTAGACATACTCAAGTTACATTTGGATCTTAGTTGTCTTGCCCACATTATTCCTCTTTTATTGGCCATCTTAAACTACTGTTCTGCGTTTTCAAAGGAATTTAAAGGTAAGCGTCGTGAGGTAGTTTTATTGGCTGTTAAATTTTGCATTCCAAAATACTTTTGAAAGATGCGAAGAAAATAGTAGTAAACCGGTGAAAAGATCGGGGTTCTCATCAAGCAGTCGGTCGCACCTACTTAGACAACCTGACGGTCGTCTGGCGAATCATTGCTAGTCATGTTCACGACTTTAACATTTCCGAAAACTTAGGGTATTAAGTTTACAAGAAATTTGAAAAGTTACTCTGAATTGTTAGGCTGATTAAGCCGGCCAGGTGAACCATAATGTTTCTAGGGCAGAAAATTGGTAAAAGGACCTGTGTTTTTACTGTGTGGTCGCTTCTAGGTGGTAGTCTAGCGAGTCGCTGTAAATTGCTCTATCTAGAACATTTCCGCAAAACGTGGAGATCAAATCTCTTGTAAAAGCTGTGCAATTTGAGATTTTACCGGCGTGTTGGGTTAATTTTCTTACCGAGGGAAATAATTATGAAAATTTTAATTCATTTGTTATTTTGTGATATCTTGGGAATCTGAAGTTTCTTTTAGGAGACTCAATAATCTGGTTCCAGAGGAAATTCTATCCTTGCCATTTTATCACATAAATATCGATGAATAACAGGTGGTTTTCTCTGTTTTTTTTAACATGATACCTTTACCTCGCGCAACTAGAGTGCTATTTTTATCTTCATATGTGAAGATCTCCAGGTCGTCATGGTAACCATGTTTATCAACATAAAGGCTTTACTTTTCACAAAGGCTTTTATTTCACGTAAGACCCTTGCTAAGCTTAAGCACAATTATCTTTTGAGAGGAAAATATTTCCTATTATGTGATAATAGCATTATGGGGGAACCAGCGCATAATCTTTCTTTAAACTACTCCAGCCTAACCCCTCTACTCAACTTTCTTTTGTCAAGCCAAATAAGCAGTAAATTGGCTTATAAATCAGTCCCTTAAAATTTGCGTTAATACAACAAAACATATGAAATACTTACAAAAAAAAATAGTTTTAAAAAACGCACAATTCTTCATCAAAAACCACCTCTGTGCAACCTCTCGATGAAAAACTGAATTTTTAATTACTTTTTAAAATAGTACTGTAATTGAAAAGTATCAAAAAAAGTTCCTTTGTCTTTTTACATGCTTCGGTGCCTCCATAATGCCATCATCACGAGAGTGAATATACGTATTTTTACAATGCTACGCTATGTTTTCAATTTGACTAACGAAATGTCTTCGTATTCGTTGTTCAACGCGTGATAATCAAGCCTAAACTACTTTGTTTTAAAAATACATCTCTTATAACATACGTAAAAACCTTACCTTTGATTCGCAGAGTGTTTCACACTCGTGGAGCTAAATAATTATCACAAAATTGCACCACAGATGCATAAAACACTGACCGACTGAGGTTCCCGTTAGAGGCTGGTCGTTCGAAAATGTGTTATCAGATACTTGCTTGCATGCCGGCACACCCGTCAGTTCGTTTAATTTGTGTTAAGGCGCCCGCGCCCAGTTTGCATATGATGAAGAATTTTTCCATTTTGCCTTGAGGCACAGGTTGCATGTCTTTATCTCGTTGAATAAGGTCTGACACGGATGATAAATGTAGTCAAAAACAAGATTAATTTGTGATAATGGAAGCACGTTTGTCATCAATACGGTCAGTTTATGAATTACGATTTTGTGTCAGACTATTGTTATGCAAGTTCTAAAGTTTCTAGAAAATCAGGGGACGAAAAAAATATCAGGAATAAGGAAGACAGACTCTCTATGGCTTAGTGGTGGAGCATCGGAACGCGGAATCCGAATGTCGAAAGTTCAGTTCCTCATGGGACTCAGAATTTTTTCTTTGTCCCGCGCTCGTGGCAAGACAGGAAACATCTTTTTCTATTTTTTACCGAGCTTAATACTTACTATCTTTCTTATTCTATTTACAAAACATGACGCTCTCGATCTTTACATCGCGGATCCTAGCAGTATGCCAGACGAGTGTCATATGTGAATTTCGTAATGGACCTGCTCATCATAGTCTCTGTGGCTCAGTCGTCGAGCATCGGAGAGCGGAATCGACATTCTATTTCGCATGAATTTATATATTTGTTTAAATTAGTTTGTCTTTATTCTGTATCATAGTAAGGTATTTTCACTGTATAATAAGTATACATATAGTTTCAGTTTTACTACAATTTAAAGTAATAAATGCCAAACCGGCATAAATGTTGAAATTCATACAAATCATGACAATGTCAGAACGATTGCGATCATGCTGATGTCCATCGTGGCTGGCTCATCATGGCGATATCCGGTCATCGCAGTGAAGAAACCCTCATAAACTACATCGGCCGCCCTTCGAGTGAAAAAATTAGAGCTTGCTCTGATATCCTTTCCGATGCGTTCAGTGGAAGGCCTCATCAGTCACAGTAGCCGAGTTTTACGGCGCTGTCATCCTCGAGCGATCTTCATGTTCCGGTGAATTCGGCTGTCGGTTATTCATAAAAATCTCGCCTTGAACTAATTGTTTTGTGAAAAACTTGCGTGTTTTTATGAGTCAAAATTCGGCCGAAGTTCAGTGAACATTGCACTTTCAGTTTCTGTAATAGAGACTAAAAAACTTCAGGCAAAAGTGTGAAATTCGACCTGCCGAACTAGTTAAGTTTGCAAACTATATATAGCAGAACGTGAACTTTGACGGTTTTTGAGCTTTGATGGTTTGTCATTTTTGACAGCTTCTGTCTTGTATAACTAATCAGATTGTTTGAACCATCCTAACAGGGATTCTGATTGGCTCATTGTAGCGTGCTTCATTAAAGAAATAAAAAACGCGCCGAGTGCATCATTGAGTTCTATGAGCACGCGAAAATTTTTAAGAACACGAGAAAGGTGCGGACAATCACGAGCCGAGGGCGAGTACTTCTCACACTTTTCAAGTGTTCTTAAAAATTCCCAAGTGCCTATATTACTCAACAATGCTCGAGGAACAAGTTTTTTATTTCTTTTATAAAATGTATTGTGAATTGCGCGCGCTCGTACCGATGACGTAGATTGCGTGTATTATATCTCAACAGTGCAGTGGTGTGACGTAAGGCGCGTGCTTCATGGAAATATAACTAGACGCATATTTGCGTTCACCCGGGCTTTCTGTTGGAAATAAACTTTGTTTTTTGTGCTTACATTTGCCTAAGTTTTTTATGTAATTATTGGTTTATCCTGTAACTGTTTTTTAACTCTTGGTATGCAATCCCTAAAGAATCAGGTGACAATATAACACCAATGTCAGACCAAAAGAAAACAAAAATGAGAACGGCACTGTCAGATTTAAAACTGATAATAATCGATGAACTCTCTATAGTATCAAATACTTTGCTACTAGACATCCATCAAAAACTAAAATAAATATCGTCAAAATCAAAAAACTGCCTATTTGCAGGACTTAGCATTATTACATTGGGTGATTTGTATTAACTTCCACCAATTTGAAGAAAATCTGTCTTTGAAGAATATAAAAATAATGTTTACAATTTGTGCCATTCCTGGCTACTCTTCTAGATGATAGAGTTGACTAAAAATACAAGACAAAAGGATGACCAACCATTCACAGAGTTATTGAATAGATTCAGAACTGCTTCACAAACAGAGGGTGATATTCAATGCATTCAGTCATCTCTATTCTCGCGCCCCGCTGTCAGTTGCACTCTGTTATCAAATTCCATCCGTTTGCGGTGAGATGTCTAAAAAACACCTCGTGGAAGGTAGCGACCGCTTAAAATAATTACTTCAATCTCATCTGCAATTTCCATCTGAATGTTAAAGGACTGATTCGTTTTAAAAGTAGTTCTGAAAGAATTTAGGGAACACATTTCGACCAGCTTTAGCCATCGGTTTTTTGTTTGCTTAATTTGAAAGTCATCCTCTAGCTTTTTCTCACAAGGGCAGTCTTGTTTATGATGAAATATCCGCAAAAACGTCATCAAATACTATCCCTCTCCGGTGAGATGTCTTAAAGACACCTCGTGGAAAGTAGCGACTGACGAAATTACATGTTAACCTCAATCTCATCTGCAATATTCACATGAATGTTAAAAGACTATCTCCTGTTAGGAGTAGTTCTGCAAGAATTTCGGGGAACACACTTAGACAACCTTTAGCCATCGGTTTTCTGTTTGCTTAATTTGAAAGTCGTCCTCTACCTTTTTCACACAAGGGCAGTCTTGTTTGTGATGAAATCTCCGCAAAAAAATTATCAAATTCTATCCCTTTCCGATGAAAGACACCTCGTGGAAGGTAGCGACCGACGAAATAACAATTTCAATCTCTCAATTTTCCTAGAATTCATTCCAGTTGCTGAAATGTACCGTATTGCACGTAAAGTCATGACAAGCATGAGTAGTCATGACGGCTACTCACGAAGCGCTCTTTTACATGCATATCCAAATCGAGAGAAGCTAACAACATTCAGTTCGCGGAGAGTGTTTTTAGAGGGTAGTGGAGGCGGTAGATTTTGATCGTGACACAATACATGGTACATAGTTGTAGTCTGGGGCTAAGTTGTGATAACATTCACTAAAAGTTGCAAATATACTTTAAAAAGAGTCGTGTTTGTACTTCTTCAATTACTTTACTCAAATTACCGGCTAGACAGACAGATACATAGTAAATAGAAGTGCTTCGAGGGCTAGTTTGCGATAAAATTTACAAAATGTTTAAAAAATCCTTTAAATAGCCTTTCTATATGTGTATAGCAGCACCATCAAGTCGTGCAATCATAAATTTTATCTATGGAATATGCTAAATCGAGATTTTAAATATCGCTATCACAATTTACTTACGGCTACACTGCTGTGTGTTTTGCGATACCTTACTTCGTCGTTTTTCGAGGTCTTGCACTGCACTTCACACGCAAACTCGGCAGAGGTATTATGAACTTGAAAGCCCATTAGACATATTCTGACTGAATTTGTCTCAACTGTATTTTAACCATCCTTCGATTCGGTTTAGGGATGTGATTAAATTTAGTTTCTTTATGTTCTAATTTCGACAGCTTTGCGGTCTTAGGACGAAAGCGAGGCAAGAACAGTTTAGACAGTACGTCACCTAGCGAAGAGTTTTAACCGTGGACAGGCTTAATAATAGTTATGAAGTATTTCTATAGCGCGATATTTATTAGCTCATGATGCTTCACAAGACTTGCGGGAGACTTTCGCCAGACTGCTTTGAGCAGCTTACAATTTTTGGAAGGCAATTTTTGCAGATACTCTTAATATTGTTCGGTCTGGGCTCCACCTCCTGCACGGCAGTCCGGCACTCTTCAGTATGAGCTAACAAGGCAGGCTTACTTGTGCCTGATTGCTCACCTAGCTGAGCTTCAAGTTGAACTTTCATGTTAACTCTTCTCTTACTGGATCTAATGCAAGTCTCTAGCAATCTTTCACGAATTAAGGGCTGTTTTTCGTTAATTAAGAATACATTTATCGAGGTGAAGATGAATGCAGGAGGTTGGAGAGTACGAGAGAAGCGTAAGATTGCTCGGGGCAACATTTAGAGTTGTTTTCACTACAGTAGAATTTATGCGACACACAATACACAGAAAATCTTGATGAAACAAGGAAATTTAAATCAATTTTTGCAAATGTAAAACGAAATGAAAAATTATATTCAGATTTTCCTCAGAAATCAAGGTTTAATATGAAAATCGCAGATCATGCCTGAGGTTCGCTTTTCAAAGTACATGAATACATACTCAAGAGGTCCAAAGGGCTCCTTTTGATAAAATTGCGTTAGGTCTGCTAAATGATCCCGTACTACTCGAAAAGTATACTCGGAATAAAAAGCAAGGTTATAAGTGATTAGAGATATTTCAAGTCCCATGCTTTATTCAGAGAGGCGAAAAAAAATTTGGGAATCGAAGTATAAGTAATACTGTAATTTCGTCGCTTTTAAGAGTAAAAGTTCCATTGTTTTCAGTCGGAATGTATTATTGTTTAGCATATCTTGTTACTTCAAAAGGTCTCTCAATCGGGATGGAATGGAAATAAACAACTTGCGAGTTTTGAAACTGGAGGCTGAAGTAGACGGGAACTTGGCTACAAAATGCATCTGCAAACGCTATTTCATACTTGATCGGTCGTGCGTCGATTATGTCATGGTTGGTGAAAGCGTAAAGTTTATTCTCACAACATGTAAATAAAAATCGCACGAGCAAAGTAATCAATATTTCACTTACGTATGCTTTCAGCTGCTAAGAGAAAATCTCCTCTTTTAGTCTTTATCTCGTTTACTCGATTCTCTACAAACTCCTCAACTATTTTTAAGTGGGCAAACCTAGAAGCTATGATTCTTGGCAAACAGGGAACGTTGTTAAGATTCACGCTCATTCACTTTGACGAGCTGCAGCGCCCCCAAGAGGCGGGAAAACCGAGACGATTGTTTTCGTATGCGATCTTTGATTTGTCATACGATTTTTTTTTCCATTTGTCAGGGATAACGTCGAAATCACGCTCTTTGTATCCTTCGACAGTCTATCTTTGTTTGACAGCTTTGTTAAGGGTCCTAAGATTTAACAGAGCGGTAACGGGGATCAGATAAAATCGATCGTGACACAACCAAAATCCTTCCCCCCTCCCCTCTTAGGTGATAAATGATGATTTGTCTCTTGATAAAAACTAGCGTGTATTATGTTATGAATCAAATTTTCATTCAAACAAGAGTCACTAATGACAGATTATCGCGAATTCAACTTTTTTCTGTGAATATCCATTTCCAGAGGAAGTAATTTTGAACTTGCTTCCCTAATTTCGTACTCAACTTCTCTGTGATACCAGCCACGATTCAGTGCTTAACTTTGAATAGGCTGATGAAAAACAATAGAAAATGAATAAACCATGATTTAATAACGCCGAACATGATTCCCGTTTGCCATAATAGAACTCAATATTTGTTGCCAATGGAAGAACAGATCGGTCAACCATGTAACGACTCGCGCTTAGGATACAGGATGGAGTGTGACCTCTCCAATTTGAAAAGGGAGGGAAGCTGACGCTCATGTCATATTATCAACTAACAAGTATTCATAACTTCCTAATCCCACTCAATCAGCTGGTTTCCAACGGAGATTCTTCAGACATTTCTTATGAGTTTTCCTTTACATTTCAATGGCCGCTACCCTCCCTCCGTCCCTCGAACTTATTCTAGCTGTATATTTTAACATGGACACAATACACGTTAAATCATAAATTAAATTCATCTAGCGTTGATTCGCCGCCAAAAATTTTACTTTAGGACATTGAAGATCAACATGAATCGCTTGCAGTATGTTTGTTTAAACACTAGAGGTGATTTTTAAATGCGATGCAGACTAAACCGACTGATTGCATGTAAACCACTCACACAGTTTTTTTTTTTATCTATTTTTTTTAAACTTTTCTTTCAATGGCTAGCATCGCCAGCGGGAAGCGAGCTGCGTGTCCTGAATTTGTCCCATTTGGAAGTGTTTTCGCAGTTTTTATACACCTCACTCCGTCGGCTCGGCTGTTAACGAAATGTCGTTGAGCAGAAGCCGGAACTAACACAACTTGTATTTAAATACGTTATGTGAGTTACCTTGATTCGCAGGCGGAGAGTAAAATTACGGACCTTTGCCCGCTTACTCCACTCAAGTTACATTTTGATCTTAATTGTCTTGTCCACATTGGCCATCTTACAATACCGTTCTGCGTTTTCAGGGTAATTGAAAGGTAAGCGTCTTGAGGTAGTTAAATTGGGCTGTTACATTCTGAAATACTTTTGAAAGATGCAAAAATAGCAGAAGATTGGTGAAAAGACTGTGGTTCTCAGCGAGAAGTCGGTCGCACCTACTCAGATAACCTGACGGTCGTCTGGCGAATCATTGCAAATCATGTTCCCGATAACATTTCCCAAAAACGTAGAGTATTAAGTCTACGAGAAATTTGGGTGAACCATAATGTTATTAGGGCGGAAAATTGGTAAAAGGACCTGTGTTTTTTTATGCGGTCGTTTCCAGATGATAGTCTAGCGAGTCGCTGTAAATTGCTCTATCTAAGGCATTTCCGCGAAATATGGCGATCAAAGCACTTGTAAAGTCATAGAATTTGAGAGTTTACCGGACGTGTTAGTCAAGGGAAATCATTGTGGACATTTCAAGTTATTTGTTATTTTGTGATATCTTGGGAATCTGAAGTTTCTTTGAGGGTACTCAATAATCTGGTTCCAGAGGAAATTCTATCTTTGTTATTTTATCATAAAAATATCGATGGATAGCAGGAGTTTTTTCCTCTTTCCAAACATGACATCTTTGACGTGCTATTTTATTCTTCACATGTCAGGATCTCCAGGTCGTTATGGCAACCAGGTTTATCAACTTGGGGGTTTACTTTTCACGGAGGCTTTTATTTCAAGTTAAGACCCTTGCAAAGGTTAAGCACAATTATCTTTTGAGAGGAAGACATTTATTGTTACGAGAACTTCTGACAAATTTTTTCGCAAGTTGAAGCAGTTTTCAGTGAAAGGTGATCTCTGAATTCACACGGAATTCAGTGCTCCTTAAAAGCCATAAACGTTTTTAGAGTCAGACGATATTTAATCAATATCTTTATCCTTAGATAAAAATAACGCTTAATGGCTGCATGAGGATATGAATTAATGTTCTCGTGTTGATAACATCTGTTACTCTCGAGAGATATCGTGAACGTTTGAGGAAAAAAATCCGTATTCAAGCGCAGCTATATGATGTCCTCTAAGTGCGTTTTATCAATGGTATCTACTACAGCGAGAACGTAACGCGGGCAAAAAGATCCATGATCGCCTTAAGTCATCTCAGCCTGCAGAGAAATTAACTTCCTAGTCTCACTAAGTTTCATGAAAGAACACCTAGGATATTTAATGTAAGGTGGCGGGCATTTTGAAGGGTAAAGGCTTGTGTTTCTTGTCTTAATTATTGAGTGATGACCATTACAGCGCCTGTAAACATGCAGAAAATGAAAACTAAATTGTCTTCTTCTGAATTGTTGGTCTCATAACTTGTCGAAGAATCTAACTCTACAAATTCCGTAAAACCGAATACAGAATTCGCCTACTTTCACCTCGAATAAAAGTTCGCAACAGTGCTCGGAAAGTCCTGATCATTGCTTGATACTATAAGCTGCTTTCATATTTTGAATATTTTCTCCCCTGATAAAATCAAACACTCCCTTTCGTATATCATCAGCAAGCGATTACCACTTATGTGTCCTTCATTTCTAACGAAGTGGATTTGACCTCTTGGCTGTTTCGGTTATTTTGAAAAATTATGTGCCTCTCGAGACTTTGCAGCCTTCTCTCGGCTCTCCTCTGTAAGACAAGGACGAGGAATCATTAAAGTTTGCATTGATCTTTGCTGCTGAACAGTAAACGACACTTTACTGAAAGAAAGACGGCTAAAAGTCTACTAATCGCATCTAATACAATTTTACAAATTTGCTAAGCGCGGACCCGCATGTACATGAGGTAAACAGTAGAGTGTTAATGGTGATTCAATAAGATGAAACAGAAAAACTTGATGTGTGACTGGAACTGGGCGCACCGCATAGAAAAAGCGGGAAATTTTAAGGGCAATAGAGAGCTTTAGCGCCACGTTTGGAGTGTTAACCGCAAGTTAGAAGTTTCGAGATTTTCAGCATTTTTTAGATCGACGTCGGATTTCGCCTGAAAAAATCAACATGAGCGTCGTCATCTTGAATTACACAAAGGATGGAGGTCCTTAATTTCAAACACAAAATGTAGCTAAAAGATTTGTTTTCTAGCGTCCCAAACGGAATGGTTATATAGAAAAGACTTCATTTCACATATATTTATAGGACATGCGTAAAAACATTCGAACAGGAAGAAAGGGTCGAGGGAATGCAATTTGAGTAAGCTTAAAAAGTCACCATCCACTTTTGCGCGCAATAAACCAATTAATTGTTCATCTGAGTAGTAGTGACTTTGAAATGTCAAGCGGCCTTAAAGAACATTGTGTTACTTAATATCTATATTCAATTTTCTATAAATTTATCACTATTCCCTTATGATCTTAGATTCCTTTAAAACAACTTGGTTAAATTGACCGAAATACGATAATCAACATGGCAGAAGGCATCAATAAAAGAGAAACATGGACTTCGAAGGTCGACTTTCTCCTTGCTTTGATGGGATTTTCCATTGGACTCGGTAACATTTGGCGGTTTCCTTATCTGTGCTTCAAGAATGGTGGAGGTGAGTCTGGTTTACCTATTTTTATTTTTGAGCGAATAGGGTAACAATAGGGTGGTCTAGCAAGAGGACGGGAATGTCATTTCAGAACGGCGCGCGCAGCAAAAATGTCGATAAGAAACTGGGTCGAGAGCGCCGTCGCGTTGTGTTGAAAAGTGATTTAGCAGTCGTTGCAACGAGAATCCTCACCTCGGTTTTTTAAAGATCACCATCACCTTTGAATTTTTGGTTTTAGAGACCACTCGAAGGACAACGAAATTATCTTCTTTGAGAGTAATGTGACAAGCGCAAACAGAGGATAGTTATAGATACGGCATGTAAGTTGTTAATATGAATCCACATGGGCGATTAAACTTTGAAGCTATTCCATTCCAGTTTAGTCTCGAGTCTGCTGATTCATCTATCAAATATTGAACCCACTAAATAGTTTTTTCTATGATTTGTGTCGCTGTCATTTCGTTTCGTGCTACTAGATTTCAGCACTACTCGTCTTTCTATATAATTTTGTAAAGGATAATTTGGAAATCTTCGTCGTTTTTCCCCTTGCTTACTGAATATTCTTCTCAATTATGACAATACATCTCTTTTGAGCACCACCTTCTTAGAGTTTAAATGCATTTTGAACGGAATTATCCGGAGTTATGGCGAAACCATGTAGAAACCAAGCGACCCAACGATGGAGTTGTTAACGATGAGTTCCTATTAATCCGTGAAAGAGAGAAATTAATTCAAACTAGTCACCAACGAAACGGTTTGACTTAGGAATAGGACTTCGTTCCTGTATTATTTATTTATTTATTTTTTGTTTTTGTTTGATTTTATTTTTTTTAAACGAATGAAGTCGTTCAACACTGAATCAAATTAATAGATTTAGAAAGCCGGTGCCAAAATCAAGTTGATTGTCATTTTATTTCCAAGCGAGAGCATGACTTTCTTGTCTTAGTTTTCACCGGCGCTGATCAAAAAATTTCAAACATAAAAAAGTGCATACCTGAGCTATTCTCAATTTTTTTTTCATCTTTGACTTCAATTCGCAGAAAAGTTTTCAATCACGGTAAAAACGACAATAAAAACAAATAACACTGAGTAATACAGCAGGTAAGCGTTGTGATATTTCATTTTGATAAACTTAAACATGAAGCAAGTTTAATTTATAGATAAATTGATTCATGATAAAATTAACAGCGTTCCATTCTTAGAGAGTTTTCATACAGGATTAAAGAAATGTATCAAAGAACAGCCCTTTCACTGTTTTAAGCCATGCTCAATTACAAGTGTACTGAGCCCTAAAATCTTGGATCCGGCGCTTGCCAACGATTGTGTTTCCTTTCGGGAATTCAGCATAAATGAAGCGGTAAATTTTCCCAAACTGCACCGAATAAACCAAAGGAAGGGACCTGGTTATCCTGGAAATGAGTTCTGTAATAATTCCTGAAATAATTCCAAACGGCATTATCTCGTTGATAAGCGCAAAATTTACGCAAATCCCAGGCGTTTTGATCGCGACGGGAAAACCAGCGAAATGATGTTCTGAACTTGTTGGGGAGAACGGCAACGCTAACACCGGAAGTCGAAAAAGAGTCGTGTCCAGACTATCTGCGCGCTTTCCCGTTCTGAAATGACGTTACCGTCCTTTTGCTAAATCACTCCATGAGCTTGAATAGCTGGAGAACCTTAATTGAGTAAGTTTTCATTCGCTTGCCTGACATTACAAGCGATGTGAGTTAAGAGGTAGGGTGTTTAAAGCTATTGATAGTTGGAAAATCCTCTCAGCATATATGCTCCAAGGGGATGTATATTTATAAATTCCTCTCATTTGGAAGACGGAAGTCTACTGTATTCAAGCTTCATGGCGGAAGTTGAGACGCCAGTATCACGTGTTTCGCGTGCGTTTTTGAACTAGCAGTGAATAGCTACTGTGCTGCGATTTTAATGGACAAACAATACTACATCGGAAGGAACTTTTTTTTTTCTAAGAATTAGGAAGAACACGCGATTTCCGAACCAAACGCCTCTAACATCGAGCCCCATCGCACGTAAGACTAATAGATAAGACCTGTAAAGTTTACATTTCCCAGAAATTGATAGCATCCTTTCAACTTTTTAGGTTGTTTCCTCATTCCCTATGTGATCTGTCTGATCCTGGCCGGTGTTCCTGCTTTAGTTTTGGAAATAAGTTTGGGACAATACACAAGTCAAGGTGCCATTACAGCGTGGAAAATATGCCCAATTTTTCAGGGTGAGAATTCTTGGCGAACAAATGTTAGATGATAGATCTATTGAAAGTTCGTCACGTTTCGTCGATAGGGAAATATTTTTCATGTTCGTCATTTATTAGTCCTTTTTCTTTATCTTCTCCTTCCTTGAGAATGCTACTTCCCTGTTATTTTAATGTTGTCTTTTTTGTGTATTAAAATCTCAAACTCCATACCCGTTTTGGCGTCACATATCCGTTCAGGCCAATCAGGCCGATATGCTCATCCCTTTTCGGCACCAAGGCTAACAACTGTAGTACGAAGCCGCGTGTTGGGATTGGTCAGGTGATTTTATGGTTCTTTAATTATTCCTCGTAAAATGAATTTGATAAAAAATTGTGTCAGTATGAGTTAAATCATATTCGACTAGTGGCCGATGAGTGTGTGACAAAGGGACTTCGAAGATATATTGGCCGTCGCACAAGTTTAATTAGGGCCCCAAAATTTTCTCCTAAGGCGTCAAATGACATTACATAATTATAGTTTGACTAACAGGATTTATTCGTCGTCATTATCATCGTCATGGTCATTATCATCGTCATGGTCATCATCATCGATTTGTCACTAAATTTGGTTTTGACTCTAGGTATTGGCTACGCTGGGGTGCTGGTTATGCAGTATGTTAACATTTACTACACCGTGATTCTTGGCTGGGCCTTCTATTACATGTTTGCCTCGTTCCAATCCTCGCTGCCTTGGTCACGTTGTGGAAATAAATGGAACACACCAAACTGTGTCGAGAGCGGTGAAAAATTAAATATCTCCGAACAAAATGCTTCGGCCATAACCAGCGTTTCAGCAAGTCAGGAGTACTGGGAGTAAGTAATGTTTATACCATTTAAGGAACACTTTATTTCTATGAATTCCATGCTTCATAACGGCTGTTATGATAATGTTTGAGGATAATCAACTGAAGATGATAATTTTCATGTTGTTAACCATTGACCTCGCAATTTTTTTTTGTTTCATCAACGTAAGGCAGTGTCTCAAAGTTTATTTGTCCTTCGTTTTCATTACCTGTCTGTTTAACAGTGTGATAAAAACGTTTTGGTAGAATCAATGGTAATCACAATTATTTGAAAAACTTAGGGTATCATGGCTTGTTCGCCAGCTCCTTAGCCATTCAATGTCTTCCTAGTTTATGAAACTCTATGTTTCTATCGTGAAATAGCTACAGAGTTCTGCGACTTTCTGGCGGCTTGGATGAAGCGGGTCAAGTGAACTGGGACCTAGCTTTGTGCCTATTGTTGGCTTGGATTGTTTGCTACCTGTGTGTATGCAAAGGAATTAAGTCCAGTGGAAAGGTAAGGGCTAATTTTCTTTATAAGTAAATTTATGAGAAAGGCTAACGTGTTTGCCCTCTGGCTGTCGATCTATCTAACCGTTCACCTGGGCCCACGATGTCTCTATCGTTTCCATTCAACCCATTTCTACACACATGTCTCTTTCTACCCGTCCTTCCATCTGACCCTGCCTATCGGTCCTTCTTTCTTTCTGTGTTTTAGTCTGTCCGTGCGTAAGCCCATCAGTACGTCCGTCTGTCTTTGCGTCCGTTCGTCGGTCCATCTGTCTGTCTGCCTATCTGTTCATGCGTCCGTCCGTCGGTCTATCTGTCTGTCTGTCTGTTTGTCCGTTCGTCCGTTCTCACCTCCGTCTTTCCCTCTGTTTTTCTTCTTATCTGTCTGTCCGTTAGTCCGTCTGTCTGTCTGTCTGTCTGTCTGTCCGTCTGTTCGACTGTACGACTTTCCGACTGCCCAGCCGTATTTCGTCCTTCTGTCCATCTATCTGATGGTCTCTCTGACTGTCTATCTTTCCGTTTGTCGGTCGGTTCATCCGTCTGTCCTGTCCACCCGTCTGTCTTTGCTTTCCTCTGTCTGTCTGTCTGTCTGTCTTTCTGCTGCTGATCATTTTTAAGAAGCACTGTTTTGTTAATTTTCAGGTTGTGTATTTCACTGCCACAGCACCATATATATTGTTGACAGCAGTCTTAATCCGTGGTGTCACTCTACCAGGAGCAGCCGATGGAATTAAGTTTTATCTGACTCCTGATCTGTCAAGACTTGGTGATGGCCGGGTAACCTGTTATTTTACCGTACCCGGTGAATCAACCCCCTCCCCCCCCCCCTGCATTATAAGCGTAAGCTTGCTCCAATTCTCAATCATGCGCACGGCCGAACACGCACAAAACGACATGTGCTAATAAGCTGAGAAGAAAACGTTTTCTTCGTCTTTATTTTCAAGAAAATTGTTCTCATTTTTCGAGTTCGAAAATTAAGGTAGTCAATCATCTCTTTTATTTTCTTTTGTATCTCATTTCCATCTATATTATTCCAATAATAATTATATAATGCAGCAGTCCTTAGAATCATCGAGTTTTAATAGAGAAAAATAATTATCAAACCAGTCTGAATACGATCGAAGTTTATGTCGTTTAGCATTCTCTATATGTCAAATTTTTCTGAAGACTGCAAACCGAGAGTTGTTTACGAAATGCTTGTAAAAGGTTACTTAATATCGGGAATTTGGCTTTTGACGATCTTGGCCAATCTTGTGGACACGTCTTGATCTTTAAATCGCCCTACATATTTCTTGGTTGCGCTAAAGACATTGTGTGTAACTTCAAACTGTTCTATTGAGATAGAAATTGCTTTTCCACAGGTATGGCTTGATGCTGGCACCCAAGTGTTTTTCTCGTATTCCATTGGCACAGGAACGATGACAGCGCTTGGGAGCTATAACAAATACAAGAACAACTTTTACAGGTGGTTAAATGATCAATCAAATACTTCGCTAGCCACGATCGGTTAAAATGTGTTACATAACCAAACATTCTAAACCCCAGCTAAAGCTGGAGAAAAATCTTGTGATCTTCCTATAAAACCGAGCTAGGTCGGTCTGTTTGCGACATCTTGACCCAAGTCACTAGTCAAAACATCATTGCTTTCAGTCTGTAATAGCGACCGCGGTCATTATTCTCCCATAGAAACCTTCCGCAGGGTTAATAACTAGTCATGAACACGATTTGTCACAAGTCATCTACTCACGATTAAGTGCGTTTTCCCTTGCGGGAGACCTCTAGGATCCTTTTTATGAAGGTGTCATTGTATCTGAAGTGCTGTTTTGCCAATTTACAGGTATCACGATTGGCTTTTAATTATGTTCACCTTCTATCTCTGAGTATAGGGATTCCATCATATTCAGCCTGTTTAACAGTGGAACAAGTTTTTACGGCGGATTTCTCATCTTCTCTGTGTTGGGTTTTATGGCCAAAAATCAAGGAGTTCCAATAAAGGACGTTGCGAAAGCAGGTAAAACAGTATTTAGCACCTAGCTCACAAAGGACTAACGCATCAGAAACTCTTTACCAGATTAACCTTTCCGTAGTCAGATTACCATGTTTCACACGGCTCAAGCAATCAATACTCTGGCGATCACGCTGGAAGTGTATAACTTACAATTTCCACCAAATGCCTCGTGATCTAATTAATTTCTTTGTAGGTCCTGGACTGGCCTTCATTGTTTATCCTGAAGCCGTGGCTCAGATGCCCTTAGCTCCATTGTGGTCCGCTCTGTTTTTCTTCATGATTATTTTGCTGGGCCTGGACAGTGAGGTAAAGAATATTTTTTACCTGCATTCTCTCGGGCTGAGTATTAGAAGTAATGATTAAATAGCTTTCTTTTAATTACAGCTGTGTGCTTGGTTGCTTTGCCCCTACATAGGAGTGAGGCTGAAAGTGACCTTGTTATGAAGGAGAAGCGAAAGTAGTTGGGATCATGACAGAGTATTTTGCTTGTAAAATGTGCCTTAAAGTTTATCAAAAATAGTGTTTATTATCTTGAAAGTAACATTTTCCAAAAAAATGTAAATAAAAATAGTGTTAAAAAGTCTCAACTGGCCGGAAGCAGACCAGTTAGCTACAAACAATGCGTAGTCAAGGAGTGGTACTCGGGGTTAGCGAGAGCAAATCCATTGAGTAGCAGGGCGGTGGGCTTGAACTTTGGACCACCAGATTACAGTCTGGCGTCCTAATCGCTCCTGTTGCAATAGGTCAATCTCGACCTCCTGTTAAAAGCATGGCATCTAAGTGTGTAACAATATAATGGACTATCATGGTCAGGATAAGTATTTTAAAACATGAGATAGAAAACAACTGATGGGAAAGTAGACCTTTACAACGGTCAAACCCTATTCTTTAATCGAGGGATCTTCAATACGAAAACAAGATCCTTTTGAAACCATATTCAAGAACACTAATAATTTAGTCTATAACCTAAAGTAAGTTTCCATAGCTTGTTTCCATTCTTTTCTTTGAATTGCGTAACCACTGATTTTTGATTCCTCTATGAATTAAGTTTGTAGGTATCGAGGGTGTTGTGACCGCAGTTGTGGATTGGTATCCTCAATACCTAAGACGTGGCTACCGTAAGGAAATTTTCACTGCTGTTGTATGTGCAGTCTGGTTTCTCCTCGGGCTGTCCATGGTTACCGAGGTATGCTTCACTTCTGGTTGCTTTGTTGTTAAAAAACTAGCTGTATACCACGCTTGTTTTGATTGAAAAGACCACCTTAATTACTAAGGTGACGAATAGACCGTGACGCCCTTGTTTAAGCGTCGTCCTCGAACAGGCGAACCATGTGAGAGCGAATGTAGTAATAACTGTCGCACCCAAAAAGGGCTGCATCTAAAGATACAGTGCTTATTCGTTAATTGTGTCCCAAGTCTCTGTGAGGTACAAGTTTTCCTAAACTACATCTCATGCAAAGCATTAATGTTTGACTTCGAAACGGCGATATAGAAAAATTTCCCTTCTCCACCATATGATGTTGGCATTTGGATCATAAAGAAGATGCAATGACATTAAAATTTTTGTTAATATAGCAGCCCATTGAAAACGAGAGAGTAAATGATCATTTGAACATGATCGCCTATTACTGTGTGGAGGAAGAGGATTCTAGTTTTATATAAAGATAGCTCTCTGGCGAGTGCCTCCACAGAATTAGGACAGCACCTGGGTCGTAAAAAACTTCTCTGATACCTCGCCACTTCAGTTACCAAGTAAATACGGCATGAATGTAATGTAATTGAGATCCAACTCCAAATTAGTGACGGAAATTCAGAATTTATTAGAAGGGAAAATAGTCTGGGAAGTAGTGAAAATTACGAACTTTAACTTGAAACTACTTTGTCCTGCAGTGTTAAGGATTTCTGCACAAAATGTTCGACTATCATATTAAATTATTGAAGCAGTTGTAAAGTTTTTGGCGCGTATCGAGTAATATTGCCAATATTTCAGGTTTATCTTTGAATCCTCAAAACATGCTAAGTTTCGAAATCTCTTGTATTTTTCTTAAACGTGGAGATTAAAATCAAAGGAATACTAGAGCACACTTCTCCTTTTAAGAGAGAATTTCCTTCCATACAGTAAACAAGTAAAATCAACATCTTTTCTAGGGTGGAATGTACGTCTTCCAGTTGTTTGATCACTACTCTGGAAGCGGATCTGTATTGCTACTGGTTGTCATCTGCCAATGTCTGGCTATTGGGTGGCTGTATGGTAAGTAACGATCCAATCCAATTACAGACTGAATTAACTGAATCAGTATGCGTATCACCCTTTAAGGAAGTCTGGTTCTGCTTCCAGGGGGTGCGGAGGCGGGGAGGCAGTAAAGATATAATTTTCCTTTTACCTTTCTTAGACAGGGAGGTTGAAAGGCTCACGATAAATTGTCGAAGTAAAATTACAGAATGCTTATCATGGGGGTGATCTGTGATAGAATAGTATCTCCATGGAAGAATGATGATATTTAGGCTTGCTTAATTTTTAAAAAACTGGGTTGGTTCCTGGGGCATTGGAATCGGGGTCATGTATTAGCCGTGAGATTTCACCTACTTTATTCGAGTTTAATTTCGCAGTTTTGGCGAAACAATATTTCTCAGGGTTTTGTTTTCGCGATTTCAGCAGGCAAATATTAAAACAGGGCATTAAATTTCGCGGTTCAAGCTCTCTCAACCTTATTTTGTTTTTCAAAATTTCTTAACTTTCGACGACTGCTCGAAAGATATTCCAAGGAATTTGTTCGAATCTAGCTATTGAAATAACTAGCTTCTAATTGGCTAGTTAGCTCACTTGATAGAGCACTTCACCGGTATCGCAGAGGTCATGGGTTCAAATCAAGAGAATATCACTGTATTATCTTGGTTTAAATCCCGTACAGGTCTGAATTTTTTTAAGGCCTCGTAGTGCCAAGTAGTGTTCATTACTGCGAAGATTACTTTTATATTCATTTCTCAATCCGAAGTTCACATGATGATTTTTATATATACAGTCATTTATTTTCTATTTATTTGCGAAATCTTTGCAAATTATCTCCATTTCACGACAGAAGTTACAAAATAGAACTTAACAAAAAGACTAGTTGATAATTTGTGTATTTGTCGATACATATCCTCTTTGTGTTATGTTTAATCACATGTTAAGATTTTAATTCTGTGATTTGAATTTTCTATACGGGTATTACATTTCTCGTGATGAAATTCCGCAAAGATTTTAAATGTGTGGGTCTTTAGCTTCGCGATTTTTTGGAAAACTGCGCAAAACTCAGAATTTATTACCCGCGAAATTAAATGCGAATGACAAGACGATTTCATTTTATCAACTGAGTTGATAATGTAAATTAGCCACTGCAAAGAGTTTCAAAGCCGACGTTTCGAGTTTTAGCCCCTTGTCAGAGCAAATAAGCACGAATAAGGCAAGTTGTAAGATTGTTTTGCTTTTGAGTTCAATTTAGTTGTGTCTCGGAGTAAGACCACAAATATGACCAAAAGAGGTCGATGTTTTACACCTTCTTGTAGTCCCTTCAACGTATCAGTTCCTATAAGTCAAAATAATAAGTCTGAAATACTCTGATAAAACACTGAGTAGACCTCCAACAAAACGCACGTTTGGTGTGTTGTTGCTTTCATATTTATATCAAAACGTGCAGCAATGAAGATTTATGTTTTAAACTAAACACAGGTCGTAATCGTTTCTACGACAACATGGAGAGCATGCTGGGATTTCGAATCAATCCATGGATCGGTTGGTGTTGGTGTTTTTTCGCGCCCAGTTTTTGTGCGGTGAGTTTACGGTACATAGTTTTTAAAATGTAAAGATTTTCAAATAACGTATGAATAGATAAGAACTTACTACAAAGAGGGACAGATTAGGGTTAGCTCCGATGAGAATTACCCCACACAGTCCCCTCATGCTGTTGAAACAGGAAAAAAGTCTGGCAGTAATAGGCCGCTTGGCCCGTGGGACATAATCCTCGTAGTTAGAACATGATAGAGCCGCTAAACAAGCTGGGACTCTAATTATGTATTAACTTTTGTTGCAGTTCATTTTCATCTTTAACTTGGTTACGTATCAGCCCATGAGTTATGGCAAGTACGTTTATCCAGGCTGGGGCCAGGCTTTTGGTTGGTTGTTGACGGCAACCTCGCTAACCTGTATCCCGGCTGTGATGATATACAAACTGATCAAGACCACAGGAACAATCAGAGAGGTACATGATTCAGTCATTGTGGGGTCGCAGTTGGACATTTTCTATTAGTGCGCGCACAGACGTCGGAAATGAGCACAGAAGTTGCGAAAATTCTTAGAATGCCTTCCTCGGCGACCCGCGTCACATACCTTGAAAGAGAAACAAATCTAATTAACCCTTTCACTCCCAGATCAAATTTGTAATTCTCCTTACCATCAACCATACAATTCTTTTAATGTTAGTTCAGAGAATTTAGCATTAGATCAAATAATTATCCCAAATTGGTATTGTTCTTTATCTCATCACTTATCTTGTTGATATTGTATTTATATCGTAAGGAGAAATTCTGTCTTGGTCACTCATGGGAGTTAAAGGGTTAACAAATATTTTCAATGCTACCTTGCGTTTGTTAAGTAAGGGTCACGGATGACGTCAAAATGTGGTAAGAACAAAAAAGTTGCACTCGAGGCGTTTTCCATTATGATCTCTTGTAAGTACATAACAACGGGGCAACTGACCCAAGTAGTTAGTCGACGCAGTAATAATTGCATCACCCTAAAATCATGGAATGAGACATTTGGTGATAGTTTTACTTTATGTGATGAGATTTCAGTGAGTTGTAAGTTTTCTTTTATTACCAGCGTTTGAACAAGCTGATTATACCTGAGATTGAAGAGAAAAGGGATGAAATTGAACTTGAAGATCGTGAGGGACACCAGGCTGCTCTGTTGACGAAAGACAACGACGAAAAAGAGCAGAAGGCCTAATGACTTGAAAACGCCAATGCATTTTATTCTTTGGAATAATTGCAATATTGATGTCGATTTATTCAGTTATGTGATATTACAACTAGATGTTGAGATATGAACCAGTTAAGCGATCTAGCATTAATAAGAAGTGTACAATTAGCAATCATATCATTACCCCAATGAGCAATATAACTAGCGTAAGTCTTAGTTATTGAAAGGAAATGGAGGGTTTTGAAAATTGCTTTAGAAGGCTTCGAAGAAAGTACTCGCTTTTAATTCTTTTATTGATCAAATACGTTAGCTGAAGTTAAAGTAAATTCTGTCATAATTTGAGTTCACTGTTTAGTAGTGGACTCTAATATGTACTTGCCTTTTTGTGACTAGTATCAACTGGCACATGATTACTGTTAGAAGTAAAACTCTAACACTCGTTCTGTTGAGTTTTTCTTTATTCTCTTCTTTTCTACTCAAGTTAATACAACGGGTACTAGCTCAGATCTCGCGAGGAGAGTGTGGGTCACCGCTTATAAGGTGACGCTTGCTTAGCTATCAATCTCTACTCTCTAACCTTCGTCATGCTTTTACATTGAACTAGCGAATCGCGTTAAGCTACGCTGAGCGGAGTTCCCATACTAAGTAGATACTTTCGAGATGTTTAAAACAAGATTATTAATATGAAAATTATAATGAACTTACTAACAGAATAAGAATCATACTTGAAAAGATATCTTAAGAGAAACTAGTCCTCGAAGACTGTTACACAACATGTTTATACCGTAAGTCGCCTTTAAGAAAAAGAGATGTCGAACATGTCAAAATAGGACCGCCAAAAAGACTAAGAAAGATCAACCGGCTTATTATAATTTTTACTGTCTTTACTGTCAACTGTCAGAACCATCCTCTTTGACTTCCGCAAGGCGTTTGACCTTATTGACCATCAGATCCTAGTTCAGAAGCTCATTTCATACGATCTTCCAAGCGGAATAATTGACTGGATAGTGGACTTTCTGTCCTGTCGCCGACAGCGTGTTAAACTTAGTCAGGACTGTTACTCGGAGTGGGGGGCCATCCCATCAGGGGTCCCACAGGGCACAAAACTTGGCCCCTGGTTATTTACTATTATGATAAACGACCTCATCATCCCGGGTACAGACATGTGGAAATATGTCGATGACTCCACTATTTCTGAAACAGTCATGAAGTCTGAGGTCAGCAAAGTCCAACAAGCGGTTGACGAACTCGCGACGCAAGCTTCTGCTGACAAGTTCCAATTAAATGAAACCAAGTGCAAGGAACTGCGCATAACATTCAGTCACTCTAGAAAGAACTTTGATCCAATTAAGGTTAATGATCAGGACTTAGAGTGTGTAGAGCAAGCAAAGATCTTAGGTTTGCAGATATCTTGCGATCTTACGTGGAATAATCACGTATCCGAAGTTGTAAAGAAAGTAAACAAGCGCCTGTATTTTTTGCGTCAGCTTAAGCGTGCACAAGTCAAGTCGGAGGAACTTTTGCTCTTCTATTTGACTTGTATTAGGCCTGTCACTGAATATGCATGCCCTGTTTATCATCATAGCCTCCCGCAATACCTTTCAGTAGATCTTGAGAGATGTCAAAGGCGAGCTTTACGTATTATCTATCCAGATTGTTCGTACAATGAGGCGCTTCTTTTGACTGGTCTAGTTCCCTTACACAACCGCCGCGAGTTCTTATGTGATAAGCTTTTTAATTCCATCCTGTCTAATCCCTCGCACAAGCTCTATAGCTTACTACCTCCCAAGAATGAGTGCGAAGTCAATTTAAGGAGTCAGCACTCTTTCACTACACGGCGCCTCCACACCATTCGTACTCGAAATAGTTTTATCCATCACTATGTCCATAAAGCAATGATGTAATATTGTTTTTCTCTTAATTATATATTTTTGTCTTTTTAATTAGTTCTTCTTAGCCATATATTTTTTGTAGTATATATTTTATTGTAAATCAAACGTAATTCAGCCTGTGGCTGCAAGGTTCTTGATAATAAACTATCTATCTATCTATCTTACTGAGTGTCTTATGGTAATATATTATTTCCATTCATTTTCAACGTTTAAATAAGTCAAAAAATACCATAAATGAAAATTCTTGCCAGATGGAAATTTTGTCTTTTTGTATCACTACGTTAGCGATACAAAAGACTCTCGGTAACTCGAATTGTCAGGGATTTCGGGCCACGCTCCCATTTATAATTTTTGGGACACCTACATCCTCCCCTGCTCCTCTCAGTGTTGGTCTGCTAAATGGTATAAACACACTAGCATAGAAACATTTTCATAGAAAAATGGCCGTTTATTGAAACATTGGTCTTTATAGAAAAATTGGCATAGGAACATCAGTATTTCTAGAAACACTGGCATAGACACATTGGTAATTAACATCATTATAAAGGCGAGAGGGACGGAAGAACATTGCAGACGTACTTCAGAAGAAATATTTCAACTAATTATGTCTAGAAGTGCAGCTGACAGCATATAAACGAAAAATTCATAACAAAGGAAATGGGTTTCTAAGTTCGAGGTAACGGTCGAATTCAGGTGATTGAATTAATTTTAGCTATTGAAAGAACCACTGAGATAGTTTGCTTTTGTTCTTTAGTTCGTAACAGCTTTGTTTTCGATTAAGACGTAAAATGTTTTAGTTCACTCACGAGAAAGATTACCCGCCTTTGCTTTACCTTTTCCTCGCACAGGTGCAAGTAGCTGTTGTTGACTTGCAAGACCGTCAAATTTCGTCACGCTTAACATCTCTCCTGTATTGCACTTTAAGTCAGAGTTGTTTCTCAAAGGTTTCTTTTAACTTCTTCGGTTCTAAAAGGCACATCTTGTGTATCAGATACCTGCACGATAGCACAGCAATTAAAAAATGACAAAGTTACAATGGGAAAGTTGCAGATGACGGCTACTCACGAAGCGCTATTTTACATGATAATCCTTATCGAGAGAGATAAACAAACAACAGACAGCAAGCGGAGAGTGTTTTTAGAAAAGATAATATTGGCTTAGATGCCAAAGTCCATACTCATAACTCATTGTAAAGTCCATTCTCTTAATTCATTCATTCATTGTACTCATAATTCGAGTACACTGTTTAGTAGTCGACTCTATTAAATACTTGCCTTTTGGTGACTATCAAGAACTAGCACAAGACTACGTTAGTGATACAAAAGACACTCGGCAATTCGAAATGGCAGGGATTTCGAGCTACACTCCTATTTGCAAATTTTGGGGCACCTACATCCTCCCCTGCTCTTCACAATGCTGGTCTGCTAAATGGCATTGACACACTGGCGTAAAAACATGGGCATGGAAACATGTTCATAGAAAAATAGGCGTTTATTGAAATATTGGTATTTATAGAAATATTGGCATGGGAACATCAACATTTATAGAAACAATGGCATAGACACACTGGTAATTAACATCGTTATAAAGGCGAGAGGGGCAAAAGAACATTGTAGACGTACTTAGAAATATTTCAACTAATTATGTCTAGAAGTGCAGCTGACAGCAAGTAAACGAAAAATTCGCAACAAAGTAAATGGGTTTATGAGTTCGAGGTAACGGGCAGTTTCAGATAATTTAATTAATTTTAGCTGTTAAAAGCTAGCAAAAAAGTTTGCTTAAGTTCGTGGGTTTCTCTTACAGGTTTGTTTTCGATTTATGACGTAAAATGCTTTAGTTCACTCTCAAGAAAGACTACTCGCTGTTGCTTTACTTTTTCCGCGCACAGGTGCAAGTAGACGTAGCTGTTGTTGACTAGCAAGACCATTAAATTTCGTCACGCTTAACATCTCTCCTGTGTTGCACTTTAGGTCAAAGTTGTTTTTAAAAGGATTCTTTAAACCTCTTTGGTTCTAAAAGGCACAGTTTGTGTATCAGATACCTGCACCATAACACGGCAATTAAAACATGACAAAGTTACAGTGGGAAAGTTGCAGATGACGACTACTCACGAAGCGCTATTTTTATGACAATCCTTATCGAGAGAGATAAATGAACAACATAAAGCAAGCGGAGAGTATTTTTAGATCAGAAAATAAAAGCCTAGATGCCAAAGTCCATACTCATGATACGACTAGTTTAACTTCATCATGTGAGTATCATTTGTCCGTTAGTGGAAAACAATAATTAGACGCATATTTTATTACCTACTTTAAATTAGTGTAAGGAATATTTGCAATATTTATGTCGATTTATTCAGTTGTGTGATATTATCACTAGATATTGAGATATGAACGAGTTAAGCAGTCTAGCATTAACAAGAAGTATACAATAAGCGATCAGATCTAGCGAAGGTCTTAGTTATTGAAAGGAGAGAGATGGTTTTAAAAATTGCTTTAGAGGACTTCAAAGAACGTACTAACTTTTAAGCCTTCTAATGATCAAATACGTTAGCTGCAGTTGAATTAAATTCCGTTATAATTCGAGTACACTGTTCAGTAGTCGACTCTATTAAGTATTTGCCTTTTGGTGACTATTGAGAACTAGCACAAGACTACGTTAGTGATACAAAAGACACTCGGCAATTCGATTTGTCAGGGATTTCAGGCTATACTCCCGTTTGCAAATTTTGTGACACCTACATCCTCCCCTGCTCCTCTCGATGATGGTCTGCTAAATGGTATAGACACGCTGGTATAGAAACATCGGCATAGAAACATCTTCATAGAAAAATGGGCGTTTATTAAAACATTGGTCTTTATAGAAAAATTAACACAGTAATATCAGTATTTATAGAAACACTGGCAAAGACACATTGGTAATTGGCATCATTATAAAGGCGAGAGGGACGAAAGAACATTTCAGACGTACTTCAGAAGAAATATTTTAACTAATTATGTCAAGAAGTGTAGCTGAAATCAAGTAAACGAAAAATTCATAACAAAGGAAATGGGTTCCTAAGTTCGAGGTAACGGTCGAATTCAGGTGATTGAATTAATTTAGCTGTTAAAAGAACCACTGGGATAGTTTGCTTTTGTTCTTTAGTTCGTAACAGCTTTATTTTCGATTTATGACGTAAAATGTTTAAGTTCATTCTCGAGAAAGATTGCCCGCTGTTGCTTTACTTTTTCCTCGCACAGGTGCAAGTAGCTGTTGTTGACTTGCAAGACCGTCACATTTCGTCTCGCTTAACATCTCGCCTGTGTTGCACTTTAGGTCAAAGTTGTTTTTCAAATTTTTTTTTTTTAACCTTTTAGGTTCTAAAAGGCATAGTTTGTGTATCAGATACCTGCACGATAACACGGCAATTAAAACATGACAAAGTCACAGTGGGAAAGTTACAGATGACGGCTACTCACCAAGCGCTATTTTACATGACAATCCTTATCGAGAGAGACAAATAAACAATATAAAGCAAGCGGCGAGTATTTTTAGATAAGAAAATAATAGCCTAGATGCTAAAGTCCATACTTATGATACGGCTCGTTTAACTTGATCATGTGAGTATCATTTGTCCGTTAGTGGAAAACAATTGTTAGACACATGTTATATTACCTACTTTAAATGAGTGTAAGCCTTTTCTTCTTAAAGTTTTTAAGGTAAATTCCTTCAGCAACTAGTATTTGTTTGGGGCACTATTGTCACTTGTTCTTGGATACGACCACTCCTTGCTCTTGTTCTACGATAATCAGAAGAGCTAAATGTTACGTTTGCATGACTACAGCTACTTCAGGCTCGAGCTTACTAATATTTGTCGTTTGAATATTGTCTAACATTATTCAAACTAGACAACAAAAATTTATCATATTCAACAAAGGGAAAACTTGTCGAAAAGCACAACAAACGTGTTAATCGTAAATTTTTTTGCTTCTCAAGGCTAAAATAAACTCATACACGTAATCAGCTCTCACAAGCACTTGATAGGTGGACCTACCAAAAAGAAAATAGTTAAAATATAAAACCTCCTTTCCAATTCTTATGGACATTTTTCATTCATGATTTATGAATATGGAAATAAGATGGAAATCTATTGAACCACTGCCCGTGAAGCGCACGCACTCATTATGAAATAGTTTTTCAAAGGCACACAGTTGAGTTGAACCACTGCCCGTTATCAATGGATAATAAAGTCAATAAGCGGGAAACTTGGTCCAAGACGATCGACTTTGTTCTTGCGCTCGTAGGGTTCTCTGTTGGACTGGGAAACATTTGGCGCTTCCCGTACCTTTGCTATAAAAATGGTGGAGGTGAGTGTAGATAGCGTGACGGTTGATGATGATTACTGTAAATTTACTTATATTATGTAAGTGCTGGTGCTTTTGATAATCTGGCGAAACTTCATTCGTTTCCATTTGAGTATGTTCGAATAAAGTGTGAAGGAGCCACTGCAGAATTCGAACACCCTGCCACTTCGGTCCACCTCATTTATGTGTGTCGGGAGGCTTCTAAGATTGAAGCATAACACAACAAACGGTATTCTTATTCAATGACATGTAAATGAGTGGCAAAGTATTCTGCAGCTTAGCCAGCTTGAAAAAAAATTTACAGTTCGTAAAATATATCTTTGGTCAACCTTGTTTTGACATCCATTCACCAAATTATACTGAGATGCTTCCGTCCGTGCGTCACTCACGTCAAGGTCATCCACGTGTCTCACAAGGAATCGGCTATAAACTTTGTTTTATTAGATTTGAAAATTTTATCTAGTGGCCTCGTGATGTGCTTAACAATGAATCTGAAAATTGTTTCTTTCTTTCTAGCTGAGACCAAATGAGAAAGCGACTAATCCCATCGGTCAAACTTGTTTTGAGCGGCTCCATTCACCACTTTAAATTAACGAACCTTTATCCGTGCGTCACTCAGGTCAATGCCTTGTGCCTCAACACTCGGCTGCAAACTTTATTCAATTACATTTGAGAACTTTGTATAGACACCTAATGATGTACCTGACACTGAATTTGAAAAACTGTTTCATTTTTCTCTTGCTGAGAGCAACTAACATATTTCCATGACTAAAGTATAGCGTTAGGCGCGATCGAACGATCGTTTAAGAATCTTTAAAGACCACAATACAACTAGTACTTATGCAAAACAGTGACGTCTTTGAAACTTCTGAGGGCCAGTATTTTAGTAAATTATCAATCTCCTTCTTTCTATAAGCTTGAAAAATTTTCTTTTCGTTGTCAGGGACAAAAATCTAAATGTTTTTGCATGCATGGAAAAATACAAATATGCAGATTTTAACGGAAACCACCCTAGACCATTCTACACTGCTTCCATTTTGAAATAGCTAAGATGCAATTGTTCCAGCTCTTTCTGAATATATTTAATTTTCCTTTTGTTTTGATGGTCTTTACCTCGGGTGATTTATCGTCGGTTTAAGATCAAAAATTGCGTCGACAACGAAGCTGACCAATGTACATTATTTGAGAATTATGGACAGCAAGTTTTTATTTACAATTGAACATTATTTGCTGATTCAAACACAATGAACAGGTTTTCGTTAAGAGGTGCACTTGACGACGGAAGCCTCCGGCTGATGTGTTTTCCACTGAGTTGTAATTCGTTCTTGATTCATAATCTAAATTCTGTTTTGTTTGCATGTGTTACCGGGTACCTCATGTAGGATGTTTTCTGATCCCGTACCTAATTTGCCTCGTTTTTGCTGGTGTCCCTGTTCTGATCCTGGAAGTTTGTCTGGGACAGTTTGCAAGTCAAGGTGGAATTACAGCATGGCTGATATGTCCGCTTTTTCAAGGTTTGTTTTAATCAGCTAAAAGATATGTAATAGTTCAGTTCTATTGTTGATTTTTGTCCCATTGGATGTGGCAAACGATGATCAAGAAATCATGATTATAATTTTTCTCGTAACTCTGTTTAAGATAATGAATAAAGACTGTAAGTTTCTAAAGGAAACTGTGGTGCTGTGTCGGTAAGTTGGGGGGGGGGGGGGGGAGATATCCAGATATAATTTGTTCCTATAAGCTGAGTTTATGATGAAAAATGGCCACCGTAAGAAGACTTTAAGGTAAAGAGATTCTAACGTTACGAGCATCAGGCCCTATTTACCATAAATGTTTAAAAAAGCGAAGTATTACTAATACATGACCATTAAATAACGTGAAAATAGGTCACATCAATAGCAATTCGAGGGAACAGAAGTAAGAATGGTTGATGTAACATTTTAAATACCTTTTATCGTGTTCTTGATTGCCGACATCTTGCCAGCACTAAGTTAGACGATAACCTTGATAAGAGAATATCGTCAGTTCATATTTTCCTGTTGTCCTACATTAAACCGAGCCTCGACAGTTTTCCACCGTTTGCTCGCACTAGGTCTTCCATTCAGCTTAACAGAAAGTGAGAATGTAAGGGAGGAAAGATATACCTACAATCAGGCATTTTCTTTTACCTTTGCTGCTTTTTGTCGGTGAGATGATGCTTTCATGAGAGACTGGTAAGATATGAATATGAAAACGATCTTGGCAGTAACGAAATTCAGGCCTGTACGGAATTTGAACCCATGACCCCTGCGATACCGGGTTTATTACGAACAACACCTTACAGTGAATATATTTAAAAAATAGATTCCAAGTTGCCGTGCGTCTGTTCAGTAATAGATCACAGATGACGTCAAAATGTGGTAAGAACAAAGAAGTGGCGCACGAGGCACAGTATGCAACTTGGAATCTATTTGTTTTATATAATAAAGAATTAAAATATACGGAAAAAGTTTTAATGGTGACGTCATCTATACGTTTGTCCTCCAATAGATCATGAGTGAGAATCAATCAGAATGCGTGCATAACTGAGCTTATATATATATATATATTATAAACATTTGAATTTTGATTCCATTGTAGGTATTGGATGGGCAAGTGTCATCATCGTTCAGTTTTTAAACATATATTACATCGTCATCCTTGGCTGGGCTCTGTTTTACATGTTCGCATCTTTCCAATCCGAGCTTCCTTGGTCTCGCTGTGGCAATGATTGGAACACACCGAATTGTGTTGACTATGTCACATCTGAAAAAGGCTCCAATATAGCCAATACCACAGTCATACCAACCGTAATGGCGAACATGTCGAACATGTCAACAGTACCAACTGCTGTGGCAAAGGCAGCTAAAGTGTCTGCGAGCGAGGAGTATTTTGAGTGAGTGAAGCCGTAAGGTAGATTAATATTAACTCTTTGACTTCTAAGAGTGACTTATTACCCCTGACTCAAACAGTTAGGTCACGAAAATTTTAAAAAAATGATCACCAACTAAAGAAACTCTATTGTTAAACAAATTTTCCTTATAAGCACTTTAACAAATGTTTAGAGAACAGTATGCATTATATGTAAAAAGTTATGGGCAGCGTCCCGATGTTTTAAGTTTATTTATTGTGGGGAACAAGGGTACCTTGTACTCGAAACTAGTCGATCAGTCGGTAAATCGGCCAGTTGGTCAGTCGGTCTGTCATTCATTTAGTAAATCAGCGGGTGGGTCAATTAGTTTGTTAGTCAGTCAGTCGGTCGGTTAGTTGGTTAGTTAGTCAGTCGGTCAGGCGGTTAGTCGGTTGGTCAGCTAGTCGGTCACTTGTTCAGTTGGTCTGTTGGTCAGTGGGTCAGATGGCCCGTCAGCCAGTCATCCAACCAGTCATCCAACCAGTCATCCAGCCAGTCAGCCGGTCAGTCAGTTGGTCAGTCAGTCAGTCAGTCGGTCAGTCAGCTAGTTTGTCAGTTGTTCATTCGGTCTGTTGGTCAGTTGGTCAGTTGATCAGTCGGTTGGTTTGTCAGGCAGTCAGTCGGTAAGTCAGCTAGTTGGTCAGTTGTTCAGTCGGTCTGTTGGTCAGTTGGTTAGTCGGTCAGTCAGTTGGTTAGTCGGTCAGCCAGTTGGTCAGTTGTTCAGTCGGTCTGTTGGTCAGGAGGTCAGTTGGTCAGTTGGCCAGTCAGTCAGTCAATCAGTCGGCCGGTGGGTCAGTTGGTCAGTCAGTTGGTCGATCGGTCATTCATTTAGACAGGGAAGATAACTATTATTATTTTTATGCAGAGTATCATCAATTTGAACAATTGAACAAATATATCTAGTAGGCGGGTTCATAAGTCAACCGAGCCCCGCGATGATTACCAACTACACTACTTACCTCTCTCTCCAGACATAGAGTTTTAAAGCTGAGCACTGCTTTGGATGAACCCGGCATAGTGAATTGGGAAGTAGCTTTGTGTCTCTTGTTGGCTTGGATAATCTGTTACCTCTGTGTTTTCAAAGGTGTCAAATCCACAGGAAAGGTGAGGGAGCTGTAATCTTAACATTTTTAAATTTCTTGCTCTCTTAGGTTACCCATCACGGAGAGAATTATATTGTTGAGTGAAATTTTCTTCCAAGTTTAAGGGACTTTTAAATTTTATTCACTTCTTTGAGAAAATTTCCATTATAGGAAACGTATCTAACCTTTTGTTTCTAATTGACGTTCTTACAATCTCATTTTACCGATGAAACTCCCACAAGAGCTTCCTCGAGAACTGAATTTTTATTATCCCTCTCTACAAGCTAAATTCGAAAGGGTCAAGGAATATCTAAATTATTTTCAATCTTTTAACTGGCACTTCTTTCTGGCCTTTTATACATATTCTTTAACCCAAATAATTTCTTAGTATAATCTTAACACAGTTAATTTAAAACTTATGCTTTTTTCCCCTTGTCACCACGATGAATCGAACCTCAGACCTACGCGTTCTGATACTCAACCTCTGATCTTCGACTGAAAAAAACTCTTCATTTGACCCTGATGATGACTTCGGCTTAGGTTTTCGAAACGTAAGTCACTTCTACCGACAACAGTCCTTCTCGGGACTACCCACACCAAGATGATTAAAAACTGCACGTTCAAATGTTACATCTGGGTTCAAACCATTTACTATACAGACAACAATATTGGCCAATATAATTAGCTAACAACAACAGCTCAATAAAAAAAACAACAACAACAAACAAACATACGGACAGGGAAAGGAGCTTATCAAACACCGAAACTCTGATTGGAAACTCCATTATTACAGAAATGATATATTTCACAGGTTGTCTACTTCACTGCTACATTTCCTTATGTACTTTTGACGATTTTGCTCGTTCGAGCCGTCACTTTACCTGGTGCTGCTGAAGGGATCAAGTTTTACCTCACTCCAAATTTTACTCGACTGGCTGATGGTCAGGTGAGAAATGGTGAAGAAATTGTAAAAATTGAACGAACCAATTCAAAAAATATATTTTTATTAATTATTTATGAACTCCAAGCTTTAAGAGGGTCTCAATGCGTTAGGCGTAAAAAAATTGACAATTTTAGACCGTTATTCGTAAAAAATGTTAACCGTGAACATTATTTTTTTAATCGCAACGAGAAAAAGATTGACCTCAGCTATTAATGAGCCAAAATTTTAATTGTTAGCCGTGAAAGCTATTACCCTATTGAGACCTACCTTTAAGTTAGAGTTTACACTTGGTCAATTATTTACTCTTAGTTTTTCTTCAAACTCGAAGGTGTGGCTTGATGCTGGAACGCAAGTGTTTTTTTCATATTCTATTGGACTTGGAACGTTGATTGCCCTCGGGAGTTACAACAGATTCCATCACAACTGTTACAGGTTAGAAAACACAAGAACATTTGCTTGGTCTCTTTGCGTGAGAGTGTCGCCTCTTGTCTACTTAGTGACGTTTCGATAACCTTTCCACAGTTCTTGCTGAGATATTATGGCCTTGTTTGTATGAGATTACATTTAGCGAAATTGGGCTTTCAATCCGCAAATTTAATCACGTTTTAAAAACTCGATGCTGCCTTGGAGAATCCAATTTAAGAATACAGTGACGAACTCTCTCCACCACCTTGATCAATCAAATGCAAAACTAAAGCCAATCTCAACTTGGTTACTTGCTTTTTTCCGCGCTTTACACAGGGTGCCTGATTTTATTTTGAGTTCCCATTCGTTCATGATGATTCGACCCTTGTTCTGATTGGTTTCTGTGATCACTTGGGTTTTGGTTTTCGGCCCTCAATTGAAAACTGCTCTAAACAATTAAATTCTGAATTAATAAAAAGCGGAAGTGCAAGCTTGGATGTCTTGTTATTTAGCGAAGATTTGTGTAAAACATTTTAACTTAACAATTAATGCCATTTCTCGCACAGGGACAGCATAATATTCGCCTGTGTAAACAGTGGAACAAGTTTCTACGGTGGTTTTGTGATATTCTCGGTTCTTGGCTTCATGGCTCAGAAGCAAGGGGTTGAAGTGAAGGACGTGGCAAAAGGGGGTAAGAAAAGACGGGTAGAGCCTGGGTAGAGCAATTTTCAAACGATTGTTTAAACCAAGTCGAGATTTTATTGAATTTACCTTCCATCCCTATGTAATTAGTCCAGAAAACTCGCACCACTCTCGCATATATGTATATTAGTTCATTAAGTTGTATCTTCTCAAACTTTGTTTGAGAAGATCTTAGTTGTTGCCTCATTCAGAAGATATTGTTTATTTCGCGATAAAATCTACCTGATTTCCCGGGCTCTGTAATATACATATCATACCCCCTCACTGGCAGTTCATTAGCAATCAATTTCTCCTAAGGCCCTTGTCTATACTCTGTTGGTGGTGACTGATCCCCTCCTTTTCCCCTAAAAACCATGAGATCCCCTCTCAAATCCTCCAAACCCCCCCCCCCCCATGAAAAAAATTGTTTCTGGTCTCTAACTCATCACATCGCCTCCTCGCTAGGTCCAGGACTTGCATTCATCGCTTATCCAGAGGCCGTTGCTCAGATGCCTTTGGCCCCTCTATGGTCGGTTCTATTTTTCTTTATGGTCTTCTTGCTGGGACTCGACAGCGAGGTATTGGAGCGAATTTGCAGTTTATCAAACTTTATTCTGGATATCTTGTGTGTTTTACAAGTATGTGCATTGACATTGCAGAAAACACAAAGGCGCATATTATGATAACGACCTCTAATTTTTGTCTTATTCCAAGTTTGTAGGCATTGAGGGATTTGTAACAGCCATTGTGGACCTGTTCCCCAAACACTTAAGGCGTGGTTATCGTAAAGAGATGTTCATCGCATTTATGTGCTGTATCTGGTTTCTCATTGGTCTGTCCATGGTTACTAAGGTACCTTCAAAAGCATAAAAGAAAAACGTAGAGATCTTGTGTTATAACCTCGTGGAACTAGATTACAAGCATGTCCTTATTATTAGCCCTGCAGGACGCTTTTTTCTCCCCCTGCAAAAAGATTTAGGTCGAGTCGACGGGAGGTTTATCTCTGGGATTGGTGCCGGGGATCTGAGTGGCACTAATAATGAGACCTACACTCGGTGCACGCTTCTTGCTGGTTTTCGTTTCTGAAAGCCTTTAGCAGGCGAAGAAACTCTCGCTTAAGCAAACCACGACGACAGCAACGAGGAGGCAAAACAACACCGCGAAATTATCAAAATTTGCGTGACAAACTCTGACGGCAGATCATTTATGTTTCCATTTTTAACTCAACCATGCTCACATGCGTTAAGCGTAAGTTTGGGTGGCAACGTAAGTGATGGTAAACACGTCCAGTCATTCGTGAAATTCTCATCACAAATAAAAATAAGTTTTCTTAATTCACGTCTTCCTCTGCTTTCCCGTTCTGACTACTTAAGGTCCTTAATGAGGGCCTCAACAAGCTCTTCGGAAAGTAACTCTACTTTTTATATCAAATTCCTGGTTAATGAAGCCCCGATCAAAAGCCTCCACAGAGTTTTTACTTCATTTAAATTTCTTTCATGAGATTGATAATTTGCCAAAAAAACAAAATAATAAAAGATCATAGAACGTAAAAGTAAATGATTTTTTCTGTAAAAGCGCTAACTTACGAAGTATTTTTCTGCAGGAATGGAATATGTTTTACGACCACATTTCCGCTAGTTTTAAAGGGATATGTATTTTTATACAGTTACATACAATTAAAAAAATATTGAGCATATGTCTCCAACATAAAACAAAGAAAAGTGCGATTTTTTAACCATGACACGACAACCGCAATCGGCAAAAATAGATATAAGCTCTGGTTTTACATTTTTAACAGACGAGCAACGGAGAAAGCGTTAGGGAGCTTGATCATATGATAGATTATAATTTCTTATTCACTTCTCTTCATACCTTTGTGGAATTGCAGCCCACGATTTTCATTAAATGTTGATGTTTTTCTTTATTTCTCAGGGTGGGATGTACGTCTTTCAACTATTTGACAATTACTCGGCCAGTGGCTCTGCTCTTTTGTGGATCGCCTTGTTCCAAAGTATTGCCATTGGTTGGATCTACGGTAAGAAGATAATAGTTGCAACCAGGAGTGGGGACGGAGGTTCTGTTTATACGCCTCAATTGACTAAAGTGGTCTTCATTAAAACGTTTGGACACAGAATATGCTTTGACCAACCGTCTAAAGGAATTTTAACCTCCAATGAACGTTACGATAAATTAGGAGGCAGTGCGATTCCACAGTCCACGTTTCCTTCGATCACGTGTGCGTTTTACATTGTCTCAGTATCTTGTATGAACCGACCCAATTTCATTGGTTTTCCGATAGGTGGTGAACGTTTCTATGACGATATGGAGAATATGATTGGATTTCGCATTAACCCGTGGCTCAGGTGGTGCTGGATGATATTCACACCTATTTTCTGTTTGGTAAGACAAAATATTTATTTATCAGTCTCAGAATTGTTCTCAGTTTCATTAAGAGACGTAATAGAGAGGGGGGAAGGCAGTGACTTTATTAGATAAATGTTAATTTGCCGTTACGTTTGACACAATGACATCTGGGTCAAGAGAGTCTGGCTTGAGCCTTGGCCAGAATGAGTCACCTTAAGGATATCATCTCTTTTGTCTACAGGGTGTCTTCATTTTCAGTCTAGTGACGTACTCGCCTCTAGAATACAACGGTTACAAGTACCCTGACTGGGGAGAAACCATAGGCTGGATCATGGCTTTGTCTTCAATCGTGTGCATTCCAATTGTGATGATATACAAGTTGGCCACAACACCAGGCTCTCTAAGAGAAGTAACTACCACATTAGTGTTCACTAACCTTTAAGGGGAGAATGTGTTACTGATACCATGTTTGAAAAAGAAATGTACTAACCTCAAATACGATGCGCGAATGAAAAACTAGTGATTGAAACGTCGGCAGTTGATTTTCATGAGTTTTAGATGAAAACGTTTCAATTCAAACTAAGACTCCTCATTTTCCTTTGTACACACCTAGTACAATCATAAAATTATGTGTCTGTATATTTTATCTCCAATGTAAGCAAGGCATTGTGAATATGTCTTGCATATATTGGAGGAACCTTAACGGTTGCATTGGAAAGTAATGTGCTCGTCTCACAATAGTTCGACCGGCTATACTTGAAAGTTGCTGAGGTCAGGGCTCGGGCTTTGTTGCAGAGTCCACACCGGTCAGCATTCCAGCTCTGGCCAGTTACTGTATTCATTGACAAGACACTTGTGTCTCCAGCTCTCCTTAACCCAGAATTAATCAGCAATTTTTATGATCAACTGTACGTTCCGACAGACGTAGTCTTGACTTACCGGTTGAGATCCAAGTATTTCGATGACATGACGAGTCTTCTAATAATTTTACTCGCTATACGTACACATAGTCGCGAGTGATGACAAAAATCTTTACATCGACTTCTCCTCACGGAAAATAAGAATCCTATAGAATTTGCGTCACTCCCAACCAATGGCTTCGTTTCTCAGTTGGTACATAGTGGTGACCAACAATAATCTGGGAGACACGGGTCCCTTCGGAGCCTGAATCTTTTTAGGCTTATCCTGCAATGGCTAAAACTCCAACACTTCTGCGAGGATCATTTCTTTTCATGATCTCTTACATCATCTAGCTAATTCATGCATTTCATTCATTTTCGTCAACAGCGTTGGGATACCCTGACCACGCCCAGTCTAAAGAATCAGTCTCCAGAGGCCAAAAGGCACGACTTCTCTCAGGCGTCTTACAAACTCCAAACCACGGCATCGCTTTGAGGGCATATACGTATGATTTGGTTTTCCTCAGCTACAGTGTGTTTATTGGGACTTTTCACAAACCCTGTACCTGTTTATTTTAATCATTGTAGGAACCGTCAGGCAACGGTCATCCTTTTGGAATATATTTACATACAAATCCTCAATTGTATCAAATATTCGTATTAATTTGTTCAAACAATAATGGTGTTAACGGAATATTTTTCATGTTACCTTTATTACTTCCATTACTTACATGAATATAATGATATGAATATTGTCATTAAATTTCAAAATTGAAAGACAGTGTAGAATTCCTTTGTTACTAATACTAGTGTCATCATTATCATCGCCATTTAGATATCCTTTCCCCCATTTTTCTGAAAAGAAAGCTACCCTCCATCAACACCTACATTTGTAATTTTCATTGCAATTCTGCCAGGCGGAGCATAATTCTCAGAAAAAATCAGGCGACTAGTTTCTGGCCGAGAACGTTGGCTGTTAAGGACCAATGACATCCGTACATTTTTACTGAAACGAATAATGGGCTGTCTTTTTATTAATATCAAATGAAAAATGACATCGGATGAATAATACCAAGATAACTACTAAAATTTTGATCCTTAAATATTGGAAATAGTCGAATCAAGTATTGGGATTGTATTTAATGCTAAACCCTAATGCGAAATGCTCTCGAAAGCGTAGAGGTATATTAGGTCAGAGAACTGGAGAGCTAGGATCACTACAAGGCATCCGGATCGGTTCAGAAAAGTTTTGAAGATTTAGGGATGTGTATGCTGAAAGTTCAGATCAAAGGCTTGGTAATTAATCTTTCCTACAGGTATCCAAACAAACTCGAAAAGCATTCCATATTTAAAGACATTTTTTCTGTTCTCAGCTCTATTTCTGCCATTATAAATCTTTCTCCCTGGTACATCTTTATTTCCGTGCTAATTTTGGCCGATCACTTGATAATTGAAAACTAATCCGCCTATCCCACATGTTTATTTTTCAGAGAAAACGAGAAGAGCTGCGTTCTGTTCGTAGTTGTATCCCTTTCGTTGGGAATGACCATGCATTCTCTCTGCTGTGCGTTCCTTCTAATTTCGTTATACTTTTCCTTCAAAAGAGAATAATAATAAATAATCGCAATTTTCACGTTCTAGTGCAATTCATGTATCAATACAACTTTAAGATAGAGGTCTATTGCAATCTTAAAACCTCGCACAGCTGACTGATTACCAAAGACATATGCAAATTTCTCTATTGTTGGATTAAGCGGAGATAAGGGAACGAATCAACATTCGCTGTTAAAAAAACCACTGACATAGTTTGCTCTAGTTCTTGGGGTTCTGTAACAGCTTTGTTCTCGATTTATGACGTAAAATGTTTTAGTTCACTCTCAAGAAAAATCGCCCGCTGTTGTTGACTTGAAAGACCGTCAAATTTCGTCACGCTTAGCATCTCTCCTGTGTTGCACTTCAGGTCAGAGTTGTTTTTCAAAGGTTTTCTTTTACCTCTTTGGTTCTAAAAGGCACAGTTTGTGTATCAGATACCTGCACGATAACACGGCAATTAAAACATGACAAAGTTACAATGAGAAAGTTACAAATGACGGCTACTCACGAAGCGCTATTTTACACGATAATCATAATCGAGAGAGATAAATAAACAACATAAAGCATAAGCAGAGTGTTTTCAGATAAGAAAGTAATGGCTTAGATGCCAAAGTCCATAATTATGATACGGCTCGTTTAACTTGATCATGTAAATATCATTTGTTCGTGAGCGGAAACCAATTATTAGGCACATGTTTTATTACCTATTTTAGACGAGTGTAAAACTTTTCTTGTTAAAGTTTTAAAGTAAATTCCTTTAGCAACTAGTATTTGTTTGGTGCACAATTGTCACTTGTTCTTAGATACGACCACTCCTTGCTCTTGTTCTCCGATAATCAGAAGAGTTAAACGTTACTTTTACATGACTACAGCTACTTCAGGTTTGAGCTTACTAATATTTATCTTTTGAATCTCGTTTAGCGTCATTCAAACCAGAGAAAAAAACAAAATATTCAATGATCATATTCAACAAAAAGAAAACTTGTCGAAAAGCACAATTAATCATGCACGGAAACAGCCCTCACAAGCACTTCAAAGGTCGACCTGCCAAAAGAGAAAATAGTTAAAAATAGAAAACCTTATTTCCAATTATTACAGACATTTGTCATTCAAAGCATGATTTATGAATATGGAAATAAGATGGAAATGTGAAGCGTACGCACTCATTATGAAATAGTTTTCAACGGCACACAGTTGAGTTGAACCACTGCCCGTTATCAATGGATAATAAAGTCAATAAGCGGGAAACTTGGGGCAAGACGATCGACTTTGTTCTTGCCCTCGTAGGGTTCTCTGTTGGACTGGGAAACATTTGGCGCTTCCCGTACCTTTGCTATAAAAATGGTGGAGGTGAGTGTAGATGGCGTGACGGTTGATGATAATTACTGTAAATTTACTTGTATTATGTAAGTGCTGGTGCTTTTGATAATCTGGCGAAACTTCATTCGTTTCCATTTGATTATGTTCGAATAAAGCGCGAAGGAGCAACTGCAGAATACCTTGCCACTTTGGTCCACCTCATTTATGTGTCGGGAGGCTTCGAAGATGGAGGCATAATACAATAAACGTTATTCTTATTCAGTGACATGTAAATGAGTGGCAGGGTATTCTGCAGCTTAGCCAGCATGAAAAACAATTTACAGTTCGTAAAATATGTCTTTGGTCAACCTTGTTTTGACATCCATTCAGCACATTATACTGAGATGCCTCCGTCCGTGCGTCACTCACGTCAAGGCCATGCATGTGTCTCACAAGCCATAGGCTATAAACTCTATTTGATTAGACTTGAAAATTTTATCTGGTGGCCACGTGATGTACTTAAAAATGAATCTGAAAGCTGTTTCTTTCTGTCTTGCTGAGACCAAGTGAGCAAGCGAGTAATCCCAACAGTCAAACTTGTTTTGAACGGCTTCTTTCACCACTTTAAACTAACAAACATCTATCCGTGTGTCACTCGGGTCAATGCCTCGTGCCTCAACACTAGGCTGCAAACTTTATTTAATTACATTTGAGAACTTTGTATTGATGCCTAATGATGTACCTGACACTGAATTTGAAAAACTGTTTCATTTTTGTCTTGCTGCGAGCAACTAACATATTTCCGTGACTTAAGTATAACGTTAGACACGATCGAACAATCGTTTAAGAATGTTTACAAAGAATACAATTTACTTAGTACTTATGCAAAACAGTGACGTCTTTGAAACTTTAGCGAGGGCTTAAGGGCCATTATTTTAGTACATTATTCTATAAGCTTGAAAATTTTTCTTTTCGTTGTCAGGAACAGAAATCGAAAAGTTTTTGCATGCATGGAAAAATACAAATATTCAGATTTTAACTGAAACCATTCCTAGACTACACTACACTGCTTCCATTTTGAAATAGTCAAGATGTAATTGTTTCAGATCTTTCTGAGTATAATTAATTTTCCTTTTGTTTGGATGGTCTTTTGCCTCAAGCGATTTATCCTCGTTTTATGATCAAAAATTGCGTCGACAACAAAGCTGACCAATGTATACTATTTAAGAATTAGAAACAGCAAGTTTTTCTTTTCCAATGGAACATATTTGCTGATTCAAACGCAATGAACAGGTTTTCGTTAAGAGGTGCACTTGACGACGGAAGCCTCTGGCTGATGTGTTTTCCACTGAGTTGTGATTCGTTCTTGATTCATTATTCACATTTTTGCTTTGTTTTCATGTGTTACCGGGTACCTCATGTAGGATGTTTTCTGATCCCGTACCTAATTTGCCTCGTTTTTGCTGGTGTCCCTGTTCTGATCCTGGAAGTTTGTCTGGGACAGTTTGCAAGTCAAGGTGGAATTACAGCATGGCTGATATGTCCACTTTTTCAAGGTTTGTTTAATCAGCTAAAATGTATGTAATAGTTCAATCGTTGGTTTTTGTCCCATTGGGTGTGGCAAACGATAATCAAGAAATCATGATTATAATTTTCTTCGTAACCCCGTTAATGATAAGAAATAGCGAGGGTAAGTTTCCATAAGAAACTGTGGCGTTGTGTCAGTAAGTAGGGGAGGAGGGAGGGGGGATATCCCGATATAATTTTGTGCTATCAGCCGAGTTTTTAATGAAAAATGGCCACCGTAAAAAGATTTTAAGGTAAAGGGATTCTAGCGTTTCGAGCATCAGCCCCCATTTAACATAAATGTTTAAAAGAGCGAAGTATTACTAATACGTGACCATTAAATAACGTAAAAATAGGTTATATCGGTAACACTTCAAAGGGATGAGAAGTCAAATTGGCTGATGTAACATTTCAAATACCTTTACCGTGTTATTGAGTGCCGACATCTTGTTAGCGCTAAGTAAGACGATTAACGATTTTCAAGTTGTACTCAAGAGAATATCGTCAGTTAATATTTTCTTGTTGTACTACATTACACCGGGTCTCGACAATTTTCCGCCATTTGCTCGCACTAGGTCTTCCATTCAGCTTAAGAGAAAGTGAGAATTTAAGGGAGGAAAGAAATACCTACAATCAGGCATTTTCTTTTACCTTTTTGCGTTCATGAGAGACTGATAAGATATGAATATGAAAACGATCTTGGCAGCAACGAATAATACTTAGGCAGTAGTGAGAATGAGGCCTGAAAAGAAATTCAAGCCTGTACGGGATTTGAACCCATGGCCTTTGAGATACCAGTGCGATATCGGGTTTATTACGAACAACAACTTACAGTGAATATATATATACATATATATATAAACATTTGAACTTTGATTTCATTGTAGGCATTGGATGGGCAAGTGTCATCATCGTTCAGTTTTTAAACATATATTACATCGTCATCCTTGGCTGGGCTCTGTTTTACATGTTCGCATCTTTCCGATCCGAGCTTCCCTGGTCTCGCTGTGGCAATGAATGGAACACACCGAATTGTGTTGACTATGTCACATCTGAAAAAGGCTCCAGCAATACCACAGTCTTACCAACCGTAATGGCGAGCATGTCGAACATGTCAACAGTGCCAACTGCAGTGGCAAAGGCAGCTAAAGTGTCTGCGAGCGAGGAGTATTTTGAGTGAGTGAAGCTGTAAGGTAGTTTAATATTAGTTTAATAACTCTTTGACCTCTAAGAGTGACTTATTACCCCTGACTCAAACAGTTAGGTCACGAAAATTTAAAAAAAATTATCACCAACTAAAGAAGTTCTTTCTTGTTAAACAAATTTTCCTTACAGCCACTTTAACAAATGTCAAAGTCAAATGAACAGTATGCGTTATGTGTAAAAGATTATGGGCAGCGTCCCGATGTTTTAAGCTTATTTATTGCGGGAAAAAAAGAGTACCTTGTACTCGAAACTATTCGATCAGTCGGTAAATCGGCCAGTTGGTCAGTTGGTCAGTCATTCATTTGGTAAATCAGCGGGTCGGTCAGTTAGTAGGTTAGTCAGTCAGTCAGTTGGTTAGTAGGTCAGTTAGTCAGTCGGTCAGGCGGTTAGTCGGTCGGTCAGCTGGTCGGTCACTTGTTCAATCGGTCTATTGGTCAGTCAGTCAGTTAGTTAGTCAGACGACCAGTTAGTCGGTCATCCAGCCAGTCAGCCAGTCAGCCGGTCAGTCAGTTGGTCAGTCACGCGGTCATTCGGTCAGTCAACTAGTTTGTCAGTTGTTCATTTGGTCTGTTGGTCATTTGGTCAGTTGATCAGTCGGTTGGTTTGTCAGGCAGTCAGTTGGTAAGTCAGCTAGTTGGTCAGTTGTTTAATCGATATCGGTCTGTTGGTCAGTTGGTCAGTCGGTCAGTCAGTTGGCTTATCAGGCGGTCAGTCGGTCAGTCAGCCAGTTAGTTAGTTGTTCAGTCGGTCTGTTGGTCAGTTGGTTAGTTGGTTAGTTGGTCAGTTGGTCAGTTGGTCAGTTGGTCAGTTAGTCAGTTGGTCAGTTAGTCAGTTAGCCAGTCAGTCAGTTGATCAGTCGGCCGGTGGGTCAGTTGGTCAGTCAGTCAGTCGGTCATTCATTTAGACAGGGAAGATAACTATTATTATTTTCACGCAGAGTATCATCAATATGAACAATTGAACAAATATATCAAGTAGGCGGGTTCATAAGTCACCGAGCCCCGCGATGATTACCAACTACATTACTTACCTATCTTTCCAGACATAGAGTCTTAAAGCTGAGCACTGCTTTGGATGAACCCGGCATAGTGAACTGGGAAGTAGCTTTGTGTCTCTTGTTGGCTTGGATTATCTGTTACCTCTGTGTTTTCAAAGGTGTCAAATCCACAGGAAAGGTGAGGGAGCTGTAATCTGAACATTTTTAAGTTTCTTGCTCTCTTAGGTTGCCTCTCATAGAGAGAATTATGTTGTTAAGTAAAATTTTCTTCCGAGTTTAAGGGACTTTTAAATTTTATACACTTGTTTGAGATAATTTCTGTTATAAAAACGTATCTAACCTTTTGTTTCTAATTGACGTTCTTATAACTTCGGTTTACCAATGAAACTCCCACAGGACTTTCCTCGAGAATTGAATTTTTATCATATCTCATTAAAAGCGAAATTCGAAAGGGTTAAGGAATATCTAAATTATTTTAAATCTTTTAACTGGCACTTCTTTCTGGCCTTTCATTCTTTTCTGGCCTTTTATTCTTTCACCCAAATAATTTCTTAGGATAATCCTAACATAGTTAATTTAAAACTTACGCTTTTTTCGTCTTATCAACACGATGAATCGAACCTCCGACCTACGCGTTCTGATACTCAACCTCTGATCTTCGACTGACAAAAACTCTTCATTTGACCCTGATGATGACTTCCGCCTAGTTTGTCGAAACGTCAGTCACTTCTACCAACAACAGTCCTTCTCGGGACTACCCCCACCAAGAAGATTAAACCACACGTTCAAATGTTACATCTGGGTTCTGTACTATACAGACAACAATATTGCCCAATATACTTAGCTAACAACAACAGCTCAATAAAAAAAAAATCGTAAAAAAAAACAACAACAAACAAACATACGGACAGGGAAAGGAACACATCATTACATGAATGATATCTTTCACAGGTTGTCTACTTCACTGCCACATTTCCTTATGTACTTTTGACGATTTTGCTCGTTCGAGCCGTCACTTTACCTGGTGCTGCTGAAGGGATCAAGTTTTACCTCACTCCAAATTTTACTCGACTGGCTGATGGTCAGGTGCGAAATGATGAAGAAATGGGCCAAGTCAGAAAAACATTTTTATTAGTTATTTATGAACTATAACCTTAAGAGGGTTTCAATGGGTTAGGCGTAAAAGTTGACAATTTTAGACTGTTATTCGTAAAAAATGTTTACCGTAAGAATTGTTCTTTTAATTGCAACGGGAAAAAAAACTGACTGTTAGCTGTTAATGGGCCAAAATTTTAACTGTTAGCCGTAAAAGCTATTACCCCATTGAGACCTACCTATAAATTAAAGTTTACACTTGGTCATTTATTTACTCTTAGTTTTTGTTCAAACTCGAAGGTGTGGCTTGATGCTGGAACGCAAGTGTTTTTTTCATACTCTATTGGACTTGGAACGTTGATTGCCCTCGGGAGTTACAACAGATTCCATCACAACTGTTACAGGTTAGAAAACACAAGAAAATTTGCTTGGTTTCTTTGCCAAGAGTATCGCCTCTTGTCTACTTGGTGACGTTTCGATAACCTTTCCACAGTTCTAGCTGAGATATTATGGCCTTGTTTGTATGAGATTACATTTAGCCAAATTTAGCTTTCAATCAGCAAATTTGCTCACGTTTTAAAAACTCGATGCTGCCTCGGAGAAACTAATTTAAGAATACAGTGACACCATTGATAGGATTTTATAATGAAAGAGTCAAAGGGGTCGAACATCTGTATCTATTTAAAACACAATTACTGAGTATTTCACGATAGCGCGCTTTTCAGCCGATCTTAGATTGCTTTGCATAAGTCTTCTTAACTTTGCCCCGTATTGGTCTAAAAAACTCTCGCCACCACCTTGATCAATCAAATGCAAAACTAAAGCCAATCTCAACTTGGTTACCCGTGTTTTCCCGCGCTTTACACAGGGTGCCTGATTTTATCTTGAGTTCCCATTGGTTCATGGTGATTCCACCCTTGTTCTGATTAGTTTCTGTGATCACTTGGGTTTTGGTTTTCGACTCTCAATTGAAAACTGCTCAATAAAATTAAATTCTGAATAAATAAAAAACAGAAGTGCAAACTTGGATGTCTTGTTTATTTAGCGAAAACTTGTGTAAAACATTTTAATTTAACAATTAATGCTATTTCTCGCACAGGGACAGCATAATATTCGCTTGTGTAAACAGTGGAACAAGTTTCTACGGTGGTTTTGTGATATTCTCGGTTCTTGGCTTCATGGCTCAGAAGCAAGGGGTTGAAGTGAAGGAAGTGGCAAAAGGGGGTAAGAAAAGATGGGTAGAGCCTGGGTAGAGCAATTTTCAAACGATTGTTGTAACCAACTCGAGATTGTATTGGATTTTCCTTCCATCCCTTTGTAATTAGTCCAGAAAACTGGTACCACTCTCGCATATGTTTATTAGTTCATTAAGTTGTATCTTCTCAAACTTTGTTTAAGAAGATCTTGTTGCCTCATTCAGAAGATATTGGTTATTTTACGATAAAATCTACCTTATCCTCTCGGCTCTGTAATATACATATCATCCCCCCTCATTGGCAGTTTTTCCCCTGAAAACTATGAGATCCCCTCCCAAATCCCAAATCCTCCAACCCCCCCCCCCACCCCCCCAAGAAAAAAGGTGTTACTGGTCTCTCATCACATTGCCTCCTCCCTAGGTCCAGGACTTGCATTCGTCGCTTACCCAGAAGCTGTTGCTCAGATGCCTTTGGCCCCTCTATGGTCGGTTCTGTTTTTCTTTATGGTCTTCCTGTTGGGACTCGACAGCGAGGTATTAGAGCGAATTTGCAGTTTATCATACTTTAAACTGGATATCTTGTGTGTTTTACAAGTCTGTGCATAGACATTGAAGAAAACATGAAGGCGCATATTATGATAATAACCTCTAATTTTTGTCTTATTTCAAGTTTGTAGGCATTGAGGGATTTGTAACAGCCATCGTGGACCTGTTCCCCAGACACTTAAGGCGTGGTTATCGTAAAGAGATGTTCATCGCATTTATGTGCTGTATCTGGTTTCTCATTGGTTTGTCCATGGTTACTAAGGTACATTCAAAAGCATAAATGATAAACGCAAAGATCTTCTGTTATAACTTCCTGGAACTAAGTTACATGCAGGCCCTTATTATGAGGCCTGCAGGACGCGTGTTTCTCCGCCTACGAAAAGATTTGAGTCGAGTCGACGAGAGTTTTACCTCTGGGATCGGTGCCGGGGATCTGAGTGGCACTAATAATGAGACCTACACTCACTGCACACTTCTTGCCGGTTTGCGTTTCTCAAAGCCTCTTACTTATCCGCAGGCGAAGAAACTCTCGTACCGAGCTCTAATAGTAAGGGAACTTAAGCAAACCACGACGGTGACGACAACGAGGAAGTGGCAAAACAAAAGATCTAACGAGCAGAACAATAGCGCAGCTAGTGCGTTTTCAAAGTGTGTACATTTCTTAGCCGTCCTCTGCAAAATGACAACGTGAAATCATCAAAATTTGCGTGGTCCGAGAAATGAAACCTCGACGGCAAATTATCTAAGTTTCTATTTGGAACTCAACGCTGTTCTCGTATGTTATGCTGAGTTTAACTTGCGGCACTTGTAACGGTTTGTAAGAGATGTTAATCATATCCACTCGTTCGCGAAATTCCAGCTAAAAATATATATTCATTTTTAAATCAACGTGCACGTCTTCTTTGGCGTTGCCGTGTAACTGCAAAAGGTCCCTAATAATAGGGAGCTTAAGCAAACCACGACGACGGCAACGCGGACGCAAAGCAATACCTCGCAATCACCAAAATTTGCGTGACATAAGAACGGAAACTCTAACGGCAGATTATTTATGTTTCCATTTTGAACTCAACCGTGCTCACATGCGTTAAGCGTAAGTTGAGGTGTGGCAACGTAAGAGATGGTAAACGCGTCTAGTCATTCGAGAAATTCTTACCAAAAATAAGAATTAGTTTTCTTAATTCAATTAACGTCTTCCTCGGCTTTCCCGTCCTGACTGCTTAAGGTCCTTAATGAGGGCCTCAACAAGCTCCTCTGAAAAGTAACTCTACTTTTTATACCAAATTCCTGGTTAATGAAACCCCGATCAAAAGCCTCCACAGAGTTTTTACTTCATTTAATATTCTCTCATGAGATTGATAATTTGCCAAAAAGACAAAATAATAAAAGATCATAGAACGTAAAAGCAAGTGATTTTTCTGTAGAAGCGCTAACTTACGAAGTATTTCTCTGTAGGAATGCGGAATATGTTTTATGACGACATTTGCCTTAGTTTTAAAGGGATATGTATTTTTATATAGTTACATACGATGAAGAAAATATTGAGCATATGTCTCTTACTTAGAACAAAGCAAACTGCTATTTTAAACATGACACGACAACCGCAATCGGCAAAAACAGATATAAGCTCTGGTTTTACATATTTAACTTTCCTCTAATCCTAAAACAACGCTATTGTGGTAGAACAGCAGTAAGACCTCTCTTTTAGCCTATATGCCAACGTTTCTCCTTGTTTCAACATACAAAACGACTTCAAAAATAGGTTAGAAGGTTACTATTATAACGAAATAAAATCTCAGAACCCTGTTAGGATTCCGATCGAGCCTGTGTCGATTTCAAGTCTCAGTAATTTCACGATCAGATGAGCAACGAAGAAAGCGTCCGCGAGCTAGATCATATGATAGGTTATAATGTCATATTCACTTCTCCTCGTAGAATTGCAACCCGTGATTTTCGTTAAATGTGGATGTTGTTCTTTATTTTTCAGGGTGGGATGTACGTCTTTCAACTATTTGACAATTACTCGGCCAGTGGCTCTGCTCTTTTGTGGATCGCCTTGTTTCAAAGTATTGCCATTGGTTGGATCTACGGTAAGAAGATAAGAGTTGCAACCAGGAGTGGGGATGGAGGTTCTATTTATATGCCTGAGTTGACTAAAAGTGATCCTTATTAAAACGTTTGGATACAGAATATGCTTTAACCAGCCGTCCAAAGGAGTTTTACCCTCCAATGAACGTTACGATAAGTTAAGGGGCAGTGCGATTCCACAGTCCACGTTTCCTTCGATCATGCGCGCGTTTTCCATTGTCTCAGTATCTCGTATGAACCGACCCAATTCGATTGGTTTTCCGACAGGTGGTGAACGTTTCTATGACGATATGGAGAATATGATTGGATTTTGTATTAACCCGTGGCTCAGGTGGTGCTGGATGATATTCACACCTATTTTCTGTTTGGTAAGACAAAATATTTACTTATCAGTCTCAGAATTCATTCTCAGTTTCATTATTAAACGTAATAGAGAGGGGGAAAGGCAATGAATTTTTTAGATACATGTTAATTTACCGTGACGTTTAACACATTGGCATCTGGGTCAAGAGGGTCTCTGTTAAGCCTTGGCCAGAATGGAAATCTTAATCTAAGAAAATTAAGTGCATGTCTTCTTTTGTAGCAATTCCATTCCATAGCGTTTCTTGATTTATTTATTGCTTGAATGTCGATCTTTTTCTTCGCCAAGTTTGCAAAAAATCTGTGTATACGGTTTATAGCCATTGTTAATCGTAGACGAAATTGTATGTACGTTCCTTTTAAGAGTTTTAAGACACAGTCTATATGCTGATCACAGTTCAGTGACAGAAATGGGAGTCACCCCACTCGTTTTGTGTTGGAGGTACATAAAGCAGAACAGTAGGGGTAACCTCAATTAGTTGAGAAATTATCACAAATTGTTGAGAAATAATTAAACATTTTTTTGTATGACTTTCAGGGAAATGAAAAGAAAAACCGTTGAAACTACAGTCTATCAAAGAGTAGCTGAATAAAAAATGATAACAAAAGTATTTCGAGCCACCTGAAGGATTTTATCTTTTTTGTCCATAGGGTGTTTTCATTTTTAGTCTAGTGACGTATTCGCCTCTAGAATACAACGGTTACAAGTACCCTGACTGGGGAGAAACCATAGGCTGGATCATGGCTTTGTCTTCAATCGTGTGCATTCCAATTGTGATGATATACAAGTTGGCCACAACACCAGGCTCTCTTAGAGAGGTAACTACTACATTAGTGTTTACTAACCTTTAAGGGGAGAATGAGAAACATGTTTGAAAAAGAAATGTGCTAACCTCAAATACGATGCGTGACTGAAAAACTAGTGATTGAAACGCCGGAAGTTGACTTACATGAGTTTTAGATGAAAACGTTTCAGTTCTCACTAAGACTCTTCATTTTCCTTTGTACACACCAAGTACAATCATAATATTATGCGTCTGTATATTTTATCCCCAATGTAAGCAAGGCATTATGAATATGTCTTGCATATATTGGAGGAACCTCAACGGTTGCATTGAGAAGTATTGGGCTCGTCTCACACTAATTCGACCGGCTATACTCGAAAGTTGCTGAGGTCAGGGCTCGGGCTTTGTTGCAGAGTCTACACCGGTCAGCATTCCAGCTCTGGTCAGTTATTGTATTCATTGACGAGACACTTTTGTATCCAGCTCTCCTTAACCAAGAATTAATTAGCCATTTTTACGATCAACTCTACGTTCCCACAGCCGTAGCGTTGACTTACTGGTTAAGATCCAAGTATTTCGATGACATGACAAGTCTTCTAATAATTTTACTCGCTATACGTAAGCATACTTAGTCGCGAGTGATGACAGCAATTTTTTACATCTTGTTGTAATGAAAATTCCTCACGGAAAATAAGAATCCTATAGAATTTGCATCAACCCTAACTAATGGCTTCGTTGCTCAGTTGGTACATAGCGGTGACCAACAATTATCTGGGAGACACGGGTCCCTTCGGAGCCTGAATCTTTTTAGGCTTATCCTGCAATGGCTAAAACTCCAACACTTCTGCGAGGATCATTTCTTTTCATGATCTCTTACACCATCTAACTTATTCATGCATTTCCTTCATTTTCGTCAACAGCGTTGGGATACCCTGACCACGCCCAATCTAAAGAATCAGTCTTCAGAGGCCAATGGCCACGATTTCTCTCAGGGATCTTACAAACTCCAAACCACGACATCGCTTTGAGGGGATATACATATGACTTGGACTTTTCTCAGCTATAACGTGTTTATAGGGACTTTAAGGAAACCACGACAGCAATGGAAACCAGAAAGTGACGAAATGAAAGAATTAATCCTTTCATTCTAACATACGTAAACATATTCCCCGCACTTTGCTTTTTGAATTTCTTAAGGTTCTGACAAAGAAAATTTTTTCGGCAATCAAGAGCTCTTAAATTTGTGATCGCTTTCTTTATCCTCGTGACCTTAATGTCTGATTCAGGAGTGATATTTTAAGGTTAAATAAAAAGTCAATTACTCTTAAGGGTTAAAAAAATAAGGAGCTGAATAAATAGCTCAGCACTTGCGTGTTAAGACCTTCTGCATTCCTCAACGCTGTTCGCATAATATTGTTGTGCTAAAGTTGCATTGAGGTCTGATAGCGTTGAAGACGATACACTGATCAAACAATTCGAAAAATCTTTAAAAAAGTTGCATTCATATTTTAATCGTTTTTCACGGCGTTGCCGTCTGGCTCATTTAGGGTCACTGAGGCATCAGTCATTACGTCACTCTTGTATTCGATACATAAATTTGTCATTTTTGAACTTTTTTTTAGCTATCCTTTCCCCCATTTTTCTTTAAAAAAAAGCTACCCCCTATCAACACCTACATTTGTAATTTTCATTTGCAATTGTGCCAGGTGGAGCATAAATCTCAGAAGAATCAGACGACTAGTTTCTAGCCGAGAACGTTGGCTGTTGAGGACCTATGACATCCGCACATTTTTACTGAAACAAATAAAAGGCTGTCTTTTTATTAATATCAAATTAAAAATGACATTGGATTAATAATACCAGGATAACTACCAAAATTTTGATCCTTAAATATTGGAAATAGTCGAATCAAGTATTGGGATTGTATTTAATGCTAAACCCTGATGCTAAATGCTTTCTAAAGCGTAGAGGTATATTAGGTCAGAGAACTGGAGAGCTAGGATCACTACAAGGCATCCGGATCGGTTCAGAAAAGTTTTGAAGATTTAGGGATGTGTATGCTGAAAGTTCAGATCAAAGGCTTGGTAATTAATCTTTCCTACAGGTATCCAAACAAACTCGAAAAGCATTCCATATTTAAAGACCTTTTTTCTGTTCTCAGTTCTATTTCTGCTATTATCCCTCTTTCTTCCTGGTACTTCTTTATTTCCGTGCTCATTTTGGCCGATCACTTGATAATTGTAAACTAACGCGCTTATCCCACATGTTTATTTTTTAGCCTGAAAACGAGAAGAGCTGCGTTCTGTTCATAGTTGCATCCCTTTCGTTGGGAACGACCATGCATTCTCTCTGCTGTGCGTTTCTTCTAATTTCGTCATATTTTCCCTTCAAAAGAGAATAATAATAAATAATCGTCATTTTAATGTTCTTGTTTAATTCATATATCAATATAACTTTGAGATAGAGCTCTATCGGGATCTATGCAAAGTTTTAATATCTCGCGCATGTGCAGATAAAATGCCTATCCGCTGCTGGTCACGAAAGACATATGCAAATTTCTCTATACTTGGATTTCGCCGAAATAAGGGAACGAATCAACATTCGCTGTTTCTTTGAATGCTGGCGCCTCGTTGTTGAGCAGCTGTATATTAAAGGTTTTTCGATTCATACTATCAATTCAGTAGATGAGACCTCGTCTACTCAAAATTAACACAAAGCTATGGCTTTATTTTAAAATCGAAATGAAGGTTCTCCAGCAATAAGGTGAGTAGTTAGTGTTTCAGAATATACTACCCAAGCTGAATAACTACCCACACTATCTAAATCTGAATCGGTACTCTGCGATACGACCTCTAGCTTTCGTAAGGGACACTCACCAACACAGTGCTAATGGGTATGCGCGACGATTTGCTAAGAGCGGCTCCTTAGCTACAAAAATGTGCGCAAGAACTAAATTCCACACTAAACATAGCAACTAGATAAGAAAATAATGGATTAGATGCCAAAGTCCATACTTATGATACGGCTAGCTTAACTTGATCATGTAAATATCATTTGTCCGTTAGAGGAAAGCAATCATTAGACACATGTTTTATTACCTACTTTAAATGAGTGTAAAACTTTTCTTCCTAAAGTTTTAAAATAAATTCCTTTAGAAACTAGTATTTGTTTGGTGCACCATTGTCACTTTTTCTTGGATACGACCGCTCCTTCTTTTTGTTCTCCAATAATCCGAAGAGCTAAACGTTATTTTTACATGACTACAACTACTTCAGGCTCAAGCTTACTAATATTTATCGTTTGAATATCTTCTAAAATTATTAAAAAAAAAACAAAATTATCATATTCAACGAAAAGAAAACTTGTCGAAAAGCGCAACAAACGCGTTAATCGTAAGATTTTTTGCTTCTCAAAGCTGAAATAAACTCATACACGTAATCAGCTCTCACAAGCACTTGATAGGTCGACCTACCAGAAAAGAAAATAGTTAAAATAGAAAACCTCCTTTCAATTCTTATGGACATTTGTCATTCAAAGCATGATTTATGTATATGGAAATAAGATGGAAATTTGAAGCGTACGCACTCATTATGAAGGAGTTTTTCAACGGCACACAGTTGAGTTGAACCACTGCCCGTTATCAATGGATAATAAAGTCAATAAGCGGGAAACTTGGGGCAAGACGATCGACTTTGTTCTTGCCCTCGTAGGGTTCTCTGTTGGACTGGGAAACATTTGGCGCTTCCCGTACCTTTGCTATAAAAATGGTGGAGGTGAGTGTAGATGGCGTCAGGACGGTTGATGACGATTATTGTAAATTTACTTGTATTATGTAAATGCTGGTGCTTTTGATAATCTGGCGAAACTACATTCGTTTCCATTTGATTATGTTCGAATAAAGCGCGAAGGAGCAACTGCAGAATACCGTGCCACTTTGGTCCACTTCATTTATATGCGTCGGGACGCTTCCAAGATGGAGGCATAACACAATAAACATTATTCTTTTTCAGTGACATTTAAATGAGTGGCAGGGTATTCTACAGCTTAGCCAGCTTGAAAAACAGTTCGTAAAATATATCTTTGGTCAACCTTGTTTTGGCATCCATTCACCACATTATACTGAGATGCCTCCGTCCATGCGTCACTCACGTCAAGGCCATACACGTGTCTCACAAGCCTACGGCTATAAACTTTATTTGATTAGATTTGAAAATTTTATCTAGTGGCCTTGTGATGTGCTTAACAATGAATCTGAAAACTGTTTCTTTCTGTATTTCTGAGACCAACTGGGAAAGCGAGTAATCCCATCGGTCAAACTTGTTCTGAAGGGCTCCATTCACGTCGTGCCTCAACACTCGGCTGCAAACTTTATTTAATTACATTTGAGAACTTTAAGTAGTTGCCTTATGATGTACCTGACACTGAATTTGAAAAAATTTGTCTTGCTGAGAGCAACAAACATTTCTGTGACTAGAGTGTAACTTTAGGCGCGATCGAACAATCGTTTAAGAACGTTTACAAAGACTGCAATAGAGCTAATACTTATGCAAAACAGTGACGTCTTTGAAACTTTAGCAATGGCTTGAGGGCTAGTGTTTAAGTACATTATTAATCACCCTCCCTCTATAAGCTTGAAAACTTTTCTTTTCGTTGTCAAGATCAAAAATCGAAAAGTTTTTTTTAGCATACATGGAAAAATACAAATATGTAGATTTTAACTGAAACCACTCCTAGTCCACTCTACACTGCTTCCATTTTGAAATAGTCAAAATGTAATTGTTCCAGCTCCTGAATATATTTCACTTTCCTTTTGTTTGGATGGTCTTTTACCTCGAGCGATTTATCGTCGTTTTAAGATAAAAAAAATTGCCTTGACAACGAAGCTAACCAGTGTATATTATTAGAGAATTATAAACAGCAAGTTTTTCTTTACAATTGAAAATTATTTGATGATTCAAACGCAATGAACAGGTTTTTGTTAAGAGGTGCACTCGACAAAGAAAGCCTCTGGCTGATGTGTTTTCCATTGAGTAGTGATTAGTTCTTGATTCATTATCCACATTTTTGTTTTGTTTGCATGCGTTACCGGGTACCTCATGTAGGATGCTTTCTGATCCCGTACCTAATTTGCCTCATTTTTGCTGGTGTCCCTGTTCTTATCCTGGAAGTTTGTCTGGGACAGTTTGCAAGTCAAGGTGGAATTACAGCATGGCTGATATGTCCACTTTTTCAAGGTTTGTTTTAATCAGTTAAAATGTATGTAATAGTTTAGTTCTATTGTTGATTTTTGTCCCATTGGGTGTGGCAAACGATGATCAAGAAATCATGATTATAATTTTTCTCGTAACTCTGTTTAAGATAATGAATAAAGACTGTAAGTTTCTAAAGGAAACTGTGGTGCTGTGTCGATAAGTTGGGGGGGGGGGAGATATCCCGATATAATTTGGACCTATCAGCTGAGTTTATAATGAAAAATGGCCATCGTAAAAAGATTTTAAGGCAAAGAGATTCTAATATTTAAAAGAGCGAAGCATTGCTAATACGTGACCACTAAATAACGAGAAAATAAGTTACATCAATAACAATTCGAGGGAAGAGAAGTACAAATTGGTTGATGTAACATTCTGAATACCTTTTACCTTGCAACTTAGTGCCGAGATCTTGCTAGCGCCAAGTAAGAAGTTTATCTCGATTAATGATTTTCAAGTTGTACTCAAGAGATATCGTAAGTTGATATTTTCTTGTTGTACTACATTACACTGAGCCTCGACAATCTTCCGCCGTTCGTTCCACCAGCTGTTCCACTCTGTTTAACAGAGCGTTTAATGGGAAATGGCTTTCATGGGCTTTCATTGTAATAGTGGAAAGATATACCTACAATTAGGCATTTTCTTTTACCTTCTGCTGCTTTTTGTCGGCGAGATGATGATCCTTTTAACTTGTAAAACATAAATATGGAAACGATCTTCGCAGTAATGAATACTACCTAAGCAGTAGTAAAAGTAAGGAATAAAAAAATTTCAGACCAATAAAGGATTTGACTCACAGAAACCGACTTCAAAACAAGACACAGAAATCACACCGCATCATTCCGCCACGCCAAGCACAAAAACTCTACCGAACTTAGCAAACACATCTGGACACTCAAGAACGACAACATTGACTATTCTATTTCATGGCGCGTCTTATCATCTAACTCTCCCTACAACAGCTCCAGTAAAAGATGCAACCTCTGCCTAAAAGAAAAATTCCTGATAATTTACCGACCCGACCTCTCATCACTAAATAAGCGTAACGAACTCGTATCTTCATGCCGACACAGAAACAAAGCGTTGCTACGCAACAGCTGAAATCTAAAGTTTTTAAGTTTACCGCGTATTATGTAAATTTTCCTAGTATGTACACGATAGTCACATGAATATTCCTTCTTTAAACCCCTGAAGAGTGAAGCGATTCACGAAACAGGCTTGTCGGGAAATGTAGTTGCGTCCTTTTTTCCTCTCATAACATTTATAGATATATAAACAGTTGAATTTTGATTTCATTGCAGGCATTGGATGGGCAAGTGTTATCATCGTTCAGTTTTTAAACATATATTACATCGTCATCCTCGGGTGGGCTCTGTTTTACATGTTCGCGTCTTTCCAATCCAAGCTTCCTTGGTCTCGCTGTGGCAATGAATGGAACACACCGAATTGTGTTGACTATATCACATCTGAAAAAGGCTCCAGTATAGCCAATACTACAGTCATACCAACCGTAATGGCAAACATGTCGAACATGTCAACAGTGCCAACTGCAGTGGCAAAGGCAGCTAAAGTGTCTGCGAGCGAGGAGTATTTTGAGTAAGTGAAGCTGTAAAGTAGTTAAGTATTAACCCTTTTACCTTTAAGAGTGACTTATCACCCCTGACTCAAACATCAAGGTCGCGAGAATTAAAAATTGATCACAAACTAAGGAAGCTCTTGGTTATGGGGTAGTTGGTGAGTCGGTGAGTCATTCATCTAGTAAATCAGCGGGTCGGTGAGTTAGAAGATTAGTCAGTCAGTCAGTCGGTTATTTGGTCAGTCAGTCAGCCAGTCCGTCAGTTGTTCAGTCAGTCTGTTGGTCAGTTGGTCAGTTGGTCAGTTGGTCAGTTGGTCAGTGGGTTAGTCAGTCAGTCAGTCGATTAGTCAGCCGGTGAGTTAGTTGGTCAGTCAGTCAGTCGGTCATTCATTTGGACAGGGAAGAAAACTATTATTATTTTTATGCAGGCTGTCAACAATTTGAACAATTTAACAAGTATATCTAGTAGGCAAGTTCATAAGTCAACCGAGTACCGAGATGATTTCCAATTACACTACTTACCTCTCTTTCTAGACATAGAGTTTTAAAGCTGAGCACTGCTTTGGATGAACCCGGCATAGTAAACTGGGATGTAGCTTTGTGTCTCTTGTTGGCTTGGATTATCTGTTACCTCTGTGTTTTCAAAGGTGTCAAATCCACAGGAAAGGTGAGGGAGCTGTAATCTTAACATTTTTAATTTTCTTGCTCTCTTAGGTTGCCTCTCATAGATAGAATTTAGTTCAGACATGGTTTGATGCTACTCTGGTTTACAGATTCAATGAATGTAACCGAAGAAGTTACAATTCATAGACCCAACGTTTCGACACTCCTGTCTAATGCCTTCATCAGGGGTGATCTAAACGCTGTAACAATAGGTCCTTTTATATGATCACTAGCTGACTAATTGACAAGGTGTAAATAGGCGTCAGGAAGTAAGCCGCCATTATCACGACTTAACGGAGCGCGGGCGAAGTTAATATGCCCAGCTTCCAAACAAAGGCGCTGGTAGTAACGCCAATACGTGGTGATAATTTTAGAATTATCCCAAAAGAAAACCGCTTTTTGATGCTCTTTCAAACATGTACCAAACTGACGTTTGGGCTGTCCTAGACATAAAAAAACGGTTTTCTTTTGCAAAAGAGAAAATTCAGCTTTATCGGAGCACACATGCCTAACTAACCAGGCGTTTAGATCACCCCTGAACGTTGGGTCTATGAACTGTACCTTCCTCGGTTACATTCTTTAAATCTGTAAACCAGAGTTTAAGGGACTTTTAAATTTTACTCACTTGTTTGAGAAAATTTCCATTATAGGAAACGTATCTAACTTTTTGTTTCTAATTGATGTTCTTACAATCCAGGTTTACTAATAAAACTCCCTCAAGAGCTTCCTCGCGAACTGAATTTTTATCATCCCTCATTAAAAGCTAAATTCGAAAGGGTCAAGGAATATCTAAATTATATTAAATCTTTTAACTGTCACTTCTTTCTGGCCTTTTTAGATATTCTTTCACCCGAATCATTTCTTATCTCTTATAATTATAATTATGCCGTTTTCGTCTCGTCACCACGATGAATCGAAACTCAGACCTACGCATTCTGATACTCATCCTCTGATCTTCGGGGAACTTTATGGCGAGCTACGCCATTACAGTTCACTTAATACGCGCCCTGTTTACGGCTAGGATTAGCAATATCGACAGCTTCGTATTAGTAAACAGAATAGGTAGAGAAAGATGTTTCATTTTAAGGTTAGTTTGGTTAAATCATTTTTCGAATGATATATCGTAAAATGAAAACCGAAATAAAAATAAAAATTGATTAGCACATTGAAATTAAACCAGTGCAATCTCGATTATGTGCGACCCTCAATTCGTTAATTCTCTTTCTCAGGGTTCGATTTAACTGCGTAACTCTTATGTTAATAGATAGCAGGTGTTAACATCCATTGACACAATACCAACGACTTATCCACGACATTTACACCATAAACCGGCGAACCGAACAGAACGACAACATTACCAACGGATCCAAACTGACCAGTCGTGATCTATTACGCCATTCGAGTCTTATTGCCGATAAATCACGGCTAAACTGACCAATCAGCTTACACGAGCAGGACTTATTACCACTCGACTGACAAATACTCATCACTTGATTCTGATGATGACTTCCGCTTAGGTTGTCGAAACGTCGGTCACTTCTACCGACAAGAGTCTTTCTCGGGACTACCCTCACCAAGACGATTAAACCACAACTTCAAATGTTACATCTGGATTTAAACCATTTATTGTAGAGACAACAATATTGGCCAATATAACTAGCTAACAACAACGGCACAATTATAAAAAAAGAAAAAACAGCAACAACAACAAGCAAACATACGGACAGGTAAAGGAACACATCATTACATGAACGATATGTTTCACAGGTTGTCTACTTCACTGCCACATTTCCTTATGTACTTTTGACGATTTTACTCGTTCGAGCCGTCACTTTACCTGGTGCTGCTGAAGGGATCAAGTTTTACCTCACTCCAAATTTTACTCGACTGGCTGATGGTCAGGTGAGAAGTGATGAAGAAATTTTTAAAAACTGAAATTGAATGGGCCAAGTCAAAAGAATAAAAAAATTTTTAATTATATATGAACTCTAAGCTTTAAGAGGGTCTCAACGGGTTAGGCGTAAAAATTGACAATTTTAGACCGTTATTCGTAAAAAATGTTTACCGTAAAAATTGTTCTTTTAATTGCAACGGGAAAAAACTGACTTTTAGCTGTTAATAGGCCAAAATTTTAACTGTTAGCCGTAAAAGCTATTACCCCATTGAGACCTACCTTTAAATTAAAGTTTACACTTGGTCAATTATTTACTCTTAGTTTTTGTTCAAACTCGAAGGTGTGGCTTGATGCTGGAACACAAGTGTTTTTTTCATATTCTATTGGACTTGGAACGTTGATTGCCCTCGGGAGTTACAACAGATTCCATCACAACTGTTACAGGTTAGAAAACACAGGAAAATCTGCTTGGTTTCTTTACCAAGAGTGTCGCCTCTTGTCTACTTGGTGACGTTTCGATAACCTTTCCACAGTTCTAGCTGAGATATTATGGCTTCGTTTCTATGGGACTACATATAGCGAAACTGAGCTTTCAATCAGCAAATTTGCTCACGTTTTTAAAACTCGAAGCTGCCTCGGAGAATCCAATTTAATAACACGATGACATCATTGATAGGATTTTACAATGAAGAGTCAAAGGGGTCGAACACCTGTATCTATTTAAAACCCAGGTACTGAGTATTTAGCGATAGTGCGGTTTTCAGCTGATCGTAGATTGCTTTGTTTAAGTCTTCTTAACTTTTCTCCGTAATTGATCTAAAAACTCTCGCCACCACCTCGGTCAATTAAATGCAAAACTAAAGCCAATCTCAACTTGGTTACTGGCGTTTTCCCGCGCTTTACGCAGGGTGCCTGATTTTATTTTGAGTTCCCATTGGTCCATGGTGATTCCACCCTTGTTCTGATTGGTTTCTGTGATTACTTGGGTTTTGGTTTCCGGCTCTCAATTGAAAACTGCTCTATAAAATTAAATTCTGAATAAATAAAAAGCAGAAATGCAAGCTTGGATTTCTTGCTTATTTAGCGAAGATTTGTGTTAAACATTTAACTTAACAATTAATGCTATTTCTCGCACAGGGACAGCATAATATTCGCTTGTGTAAACAGTGGAACAAGTTTCTACGGCGGTTTTGTGATATTCTCAGTTCTTGGCTTCATGGCTCAGAAGCAAGGGGTTGAAGTAAAGGACGTGGCAAAAGGGGGTAAGAAAAGACGGTAGAGCCTGGGTAGAGCAATTTTCAAACAATCGTTGAAACCAACTCGAGATTCCATTGAATTTGCCTTCCATCCCTATGTAACTAGTCCAGAAAACACGCTCCACTCTCGCATATGTTTAAGTTGTATCTTCTCAAACAAAGTTTGAGAAGATCTTACTTGAATATGAAAGCGATCTTCACAGTAATGAGCACTACTTAAGCAGTAGTGAAAAGAAGGCCTGAAAAAAATTCAGGCCTGTACGGGATTTGAACCCACGACCTCGCGATACTGGTGCAGTGCTCTACCAACTGAGCTAACAAGCTAACTGGGAGCTGGTCACTGTGTTGGTTCCAAATAAACCCGTGAAGTGGTGAATAAACGACTGTGAAGATCGCTTTCATATTCACGTCTTTATCCGCAGTTCAAATGTATAACTTTCATATAGTCACAGCCGTTTAAGATCTTACTTGTTGCCTCATTCAGAAGATATTGGTTATGTCACGATAAAATTTACCTGATCCCTCGGGCTCTATAATATACATATTATCCCCCCTCGTTGGCAGTTCATCGGAAATCAAATTTTCTTAAGTCCCCTGTCTATACTATGTTGGTGGCGAGTAATCCCTCCGTTTCCCCTGAAAACCATGAGATCCCCTCCCAAATCCTCCAACCCCCCCTTACTAGTCTCTAACTCATCACATCGCCTCCTCCCTAGGTCCAGGACTTGCATTCATCGCTTACCCAGAAGCCGTTGCTCAGATGCCTTTGGCCCCTCTATGGTCGGTTCTGTTTTTCTTTATGGTCTTTTTGCTGGGACTCGACAGCGAGGTACTAGAGTGAATTTGCAGTTTATCAAACTTTGAACTGGATATCTTGTGTGTTTTACAAGTTTGTGCATAAACATTGCAGAAAACATGAAGGGGCATATTATGATGATGACCTCTAATTTTTGTCTTATTTCAAGTTTGTGGGCATTGAGGGATTTGTAACAGCCATTGTGGACCTGTTCCCCAGACACTTGAGGCGTGGTTATCGTAAAGAGATGTTCATCGCATCTATGTGCTGTATCTGGTTTCTCATTGGTTTGTCCATGGTTACTAAGGTACCTTCAAAAGCATAAAAGAAAAACGTAAAGATCTTGTGTTATAACTTTCTGGAACTAGGTTACAAGCAGGCCCTAACGATGAGCCCTGCAGGACGTGTGTTTTTCGCCTGCGAAAAGATTTGAGTCGAGTCGGCGAGAGGTTTACCTGTGGGATCGGTGCCGGGGATCTCAGTGGCACTAATAATGAGACTTACACTCACTGCACACTTCTTGCTGGTTTGCGTTTCTCAAAGCCTCTTACTTTTCCGCAGGTGAAGAAACTCTCGTGCCGAGCACTAATAGTAGGGACCTTTAGCAAACTACGACGGCGACGACAACGAGGAAGTGGCAAAACAAAAGATCTAATGAGTAGAACAATAGCTCAGCTCGTGTGTTTTCAAAGTGTGTACATTTCTTAGCCGTCCTCTACAAAATAACAACGTGAAATTATCAAAATTTGCGTGGTCCGAGAAAGGAAACCTCGACGGCAAATTATCTAAGTTTCCATTTGGAACTCAACGCTGTTCTCGTAGCTATGCTGAGGTTTACTTGCGGTACTGTTAAGAATGTTAATCATATCCACTAATTTGCGAAATTCCGACAACAAATATAAATGCATTTTTAAATCGACGTCTTCTTTGGCGTTGCCGTCGTAACTGCTAAAGGTCTCTAATAATAGGGAGCTTAAGCAAACCACGACGACAGCAACGAGAACGCAAAATAACACCGCGAAATCGCCAAAATTTGAGGGAAAAACTCCGACGGCAGGTCATTTATGTTTCCATGTTGAACTCAACTATGCTCACATGCGTTAAGCGTAAGTTGAGGTGTGGTAACGTAAGAGATGGTAAACCCGTCCAGTCATTCGTGAAATTCTTACCAAAAATAAGATTTAGTTTCTTAATTCAACAATGTATTCCTCGCCTTTCCCGTCCTGGCTGCTTAAGGTCCTTAATGAAGACCTGAACAAACTCTTTTGAAAAGCAGCTCTACTTTTTATATCAAATTCCTGGTTAATGAAACCCCGATCAAAAGCCTCCACAGAGTTTTTACTTCATTTAAAATTCTCTCATGAGATTGATAATTTGCCAAAAAAACAAAAAAATAAAAGATCATAGAACGTAAAAGCAAATGATTTTCTGTAGAAGGGCGAACTTACGAAGTATTTCTCTGCAGGAATGGAATATGTTTTACAAAGACATTTGCCCTAGTTTTAAAGGGATATCTATTTTTATACAATTACATACGATTAAAAAAATATTGAGCATATGTCTCTTACATGCAACAAAGAAAAGTGCGATTTTAAACGATACCACAACTGCAATCGGCAAAAACAGATATAAGCTCTGATTTTACATATTTAACTTTCCTCTAATTCTTAAAACAACGCTATTGTGGTAGAATAGCAGCAAGACCTCTCTTTTAGCGTAAATGCAAACGTTTCTCCATGCTTTAGCGTAGAAAACGACTTTAAAGGTTAGAAGGTTGATATTATAAAGAAATAAAATCTCAGGGCCCTGTGAGGATTCCAATCGAGCCTGTGTCGATTTCTCAGTAATTTCACAACCAGACGAGCAACGGAGAAAGCGTCAGCGAGCTTGATCATATGATAGGTTATAATGTCATATTCACTTCTACTCATACCTTTGTGGAATTTTAGCCCGTGATTTTCGTTAAATGTTGATGTTTTTCTTTAATTTTCAGGGTGGGATGTACGTCTTTCAACTATTTGACAATTACTCGGCCAGTGGCTCTGCTCTTTTGTGGATCGCCTTGTTCCAAAGTATTGCCATTGGTTGGATCTACGGTAAGAATATAATAGTTGCAACCAAGAGTGTGGACGGAGGTTCTGTTTATACGCCTGAATTGACTAAAAGTGGTCTTTTTAAAAACGTTGGAATACAGAATATGCTTTTACCAACCGTCTCAAGGAGTTTTAACCTCCAATGAACGTTACGATAAGTTAGGGGGCAGTGCGATTCCACAGTCCACGTTTCCTTTAATAATGTGCGCGTTTCCGTTGTCTTGGTATCTTGTATAAACCGACCCAATTCTATCGGTTTTCCGACAGGTGGTGAACGTTTCTATGACGATATGGAGAATATGATTGGATTTCGTATTAACCCGTGGCTCAGGTGGTGCTGGATGATATTCACACCTATTTTCTGTTTGGTAGGACAAAATATTTACTTATCAGTCTCAGAATTCATTCTCAGTTTCATTAAGAAACGTAATAGAGAGGGGGAAAGGCAATGACTTTATTAGATACATGTTAATTTGCCGTGACGTTTAACACATTGGCATCTGGGTAAAGAGAGTCTGGCTTGAGCCTTGGCCAGAATGGAAATCTTAATCTAGGAAAATTAAGTGCATGTCTTCTTTTGTAACAATTCCATTCACAGCGCTTCTTGATATTTTGATTGCTTGAATGTTGATCTTTTTCTTTGCCAAGTTTGCAAAAATCTTTCCATACGGTTTAGAGCCATTTTAAATGGTATGTACGTTCCTTTTAAGAGTTTCGTAGAAAGACGCATTTTATATGCTGATCGCAGTTCAGTGATAGACCCCACTCGTTTTGTGTTAGAGGTACAAAAAACAGAACAGTAGGGGTTTTCAAAGGGGTGGCAGCGTTGTTATGGTAACCTTAATTAGTTGAAAAATGATCACAAATTGTTGAGAAATAATGAAACATTTTTTTGATATGAGTTTCAGGGAAATGAAAAGTAAAAGCGTTGAAGCTACAGTCCATCAGAGAGTAGCTAAATAAAAACGATAGGAAAATTATTTCGAGCCACCTTGAGGATTCCATCTTTTTTGTCCACAGGGTGTTTTCATTTTTAGTCTAGTGACGTATTCGCCTCTAGAATACAACGGTTACAAGTATCCTGACTGGGGAGAAACCGTAGGCTGGATCATGGCTTTGTCTTCAATCGTGTGCATTCCAATTGTGATGATATACAAGTTGGCCACAACACCAGGCTCTCTAAGAGAGGTAACTTTTAACGGGAGAATGTGTTGTTGATACCATGTTTGAAAAAGAAATGTTCTAACCTCAAATACGATGCGCGAATGAAAAACTTGTGATTGAAACGTCGGCAGTTGATTTTCATGAGTTTTAGATGAAAACGTTTCAATTCTCACTAAGATTCCTCATTTTCTTTTGTACACACCAAGTACAATCATAAAATTATGAGTCTGTATATTTTATCCCCAATGTAAGCAAGGCATAGTGTACATGTCTTGCATATATTGGAGGAACCTCAACGCTTTCATTGAGAAGTAATATGCTCGTCTCACAATAATTCGACCAGCTATACTTGAAAGTTGCTGAGGTCAGGGCTCGGGCTTTGTTGCAGAGTCCACACCGGTCAACATTCCAGCTCTGGCCAGTTATTGTATTCATTGACGAGACACTTGTGTCTCCAGCTCTCCTTAACCCAGAGTCAATTAGCCATTTTTACGATCAACTCTACGTCCCCACAGACGTAGCCTTGACTTACTGGTTGAGATCCAAATATTTCGATGACATGACGAATCTTCTAATAATTTTACTCGCTATACGTACACATACTTAGTCGTGAGTGCTGACAGCAATCTTTTACATCGACTTGTAATGAAGATTCCTCACGGACAATAAGAATCCCATAGAATTTTCGTTACTCCCAACGAATGGCTTCGTTGCTCACTTGGTACGTAGTAATGGCCAACAATTATATGGGAGACACGGGTCCCTTCGGAGCCTGAATCTTTTTAGGATTTTCCTGCAATGACTAAAACTCCAACACTTCTGCGAGGATCATTTATTTTCGTGATCTCTTACATCATCTAACTTATTCATGCATTTCATTTGTTTTCGTCAATAGCGTTGGGATACCCTGACCACGCCCAATCTAAAGAATCAGTCTCCAGAGGCCAAAGGCCACGATTTCTCTCAGGAGTCTTACAAACTCCAAACCACGGCATCGCTTTGAGGGGATATACATATGATTTGGACTTTTCTCAGCTATGATGTGTTTATAGGGACTTTAAAGAAACCACGACAGCAATGGAAACAAGAAAGTGGCGAAATAAAATTAATTAATCCTTTCATTCTAACATACGTAAACATATTCCCCGCACTTTCCTTTTTAAATTTCTTAAGGTTCTGACAGAGAAAATGTTTTCGGCAATCAAGAGCTCTTAAATTTGTGATCACTTTCTTTATCCTCGTGACCTTGATGTCTGATTCAGGAGGGATATTTTAAGGTTAAATAAAAATTCAGTTACTCTGAGGGGTTAAAAAAATGAGGAGCTTAATAAATAGCTCAGCACTTGCGTTTTAAAACTTTCTGCATTCCTCAACGCTGTTCGCATAATATTGTTGTGCTGAAGTCGCAGTAAGTAGCGATAAAGAGGATACCCAAATCAAACAGTTCACAGAAATAAAAATTACAAATTTAGATGTCATGGAGGGTAGTTTTTTCCGGCAAAATGGGGGAAAGTATAGCTAAATGAGGATGATAATGATGACATTAGTACAGTAACAAAGGAATTCTACATTGTCTTTCAATTTTTGAAATTTAATGACAATATGCACATCATTGCATTTATGTAAGTAATGGAAGTAATAAAGGTAACATGAAAAATATTCTGTAACCACCATAATTGTTTGAACAAATTAATACGAATATCAGATACAATTTAGGATTTGAATGTAAATATATTCCAAAAGGATGACCGTTGCCCAACGGTTCCGACAATGATTAAAATAAACAGTTACAGGGTTTTTGAAATGATAAAAACCAGTCGATGCTGAAAGGAAGTTGATTTCGAAGTTCAAAAATGAAAAATTTATATAACTCGAATACAAGAGTGACGTAACTACTGATGCCTCGGGGACCCTAAATGAGCCAGACGGCAACGTCGCGAAAAACGATTGAAATATAATTGCACCTTTTTCGAAATATTCACCGCAATTGTGCCAGGTAGAGCATAATTCCTAGAAGAATCAGACGATTAGTTTCAGGCCGAGAACGTAGGCTGTTCAGAACCAATAACATTAGCACATTTTTACTGAAACGAATGAAGGGCTGTCTTTTTATTACTATCAAATGAGAAATGAAATTGGATGAATAATACCTGGAAAAATGCCAAAATTTTAATCCCTAAGTATTGGAAATAAAAGAATCAAGTATTGAGATTGTGTTAAATACTCAACCCTAATGCGAAATGCTTTCTAAAGCATAGAGGTATAGAAAGTCAGGGAACTGGAGAGCTAGGATCACTAGAAGAACTTGGAATCGATTCGGCAAAGTTGTGAAGATTTAGGATGTGAATGCCGAAAGTTCAAATCAAATGCGTGGTAATCTTTCCCACAGTTAACCAAGCAACCTCGAAGAACAACCTCTCATTTGCTAAGGCTTTTTTTCCTTTCTCATTTTTATTTATGCCATTATCAATCTCTCTCTCTGGTACTTCTATATTTCGGTGCTCATTCTGGCCAATCACTTGATAATGAAAAACTAACTCGCCTATCCCGTTTATACTTGTATTCCTTTTGTTGGGAATGACCATGCATTCTCTCTGCTGTGCGTTTCTTCTAATTTCGTTATATTTTCCTTTCAAAAGAAAATAATTATAAGTAATCGCCATTTTCACGTTCTTGTTTAATTCATGCATCAATAAAACTTTGAGATAAAGCTCTATCGTAATATATGCAAAGTTTTAATATCTCCCGCGCATGCGCAGGCAAAATGCCAATCGCTGACTGGTTACGAAAAGCATACGCAAATTTCTCTCTTGTCGAATTTCGTGGTAATAAGGGATCGAAGCTGTATATTAAAGATTTTTCGATTCAAGCCATCAATTCAGTGGATGCGGCCTTATTTACTCAGAGTTTACACATAAGTGGCTCTATTTCAAAATCGAAATGGAGGTTCTCCAGCAATGAGGTGAGTAATGTTTCAGAATATACTACACAAGCTGAATTACTATTTAGCATAGAGCTGGTGAGTGTTCTTCTTGTTTCGAGCAACTATGAGATGCTTAAGGAAGGATTTATAGGTGCAAGTTCTGAACTAGAACCATGCGAACGTGCATTTTGAATTGAAAAACGTAAACTTAGCCGCCAGTCTCGGGTGTTGGATCTCTCGCCGTCAAATTTTCCACAACGTTTGAAGATAAATAGATCAGCGAATACATGAGTTCTACTGGTAAGCTATATGTTCGAGCCCTCTGAGCTTAATGGCCGCAACGTTCGTGGAGTATCGAACAAGAAGCCGTTGGATCCTGAACAAATATATAAGATTAGAGAGCTTGTCTACTAGTATTTTCTGACACACCACGTCTGAACGTGAGCTAATTCGGCGTGACTTTCGAAAGGCCATAGATACCTATCTGCGTTTGCGTGAGCCGAAGACACTCAAACATGAAATGAATTATAGGAAACAATTAAATTATTTAAACGAAAACTGAGAAATATTTTAGCGCCGAATAAAAGTAAACAAGACCTATGGGCGAAAGTTGATATAGCCAACTTCTCGATCGAGTCGCATCTTTCATAATGATTTCAAATTCTTCAGACGAAGTTGTCGTGATCTCAGACTGGAATCAAATCCTGTGGAATCGTGACAAGTCGTTTCAACGTTTCATTGAAACGGCAGCCATTAAGTCCCTTAGATGTTGAGATATGTAACTGTCGATTTGACGCTTAGGCAGCGGCATTTTGAGAGAGAGAGAAAACCTTTGTTTTCCGAAGCAATGCAGGACAGAGCAAGCTGACTGCGTTGAAGGCGAAAATGTGCGTAGGTTTTGCGTGTGCGTTTGCCATCTATCTCTGAGCTGTACTGTATTCATTGCAAGTGAATAGCCGTCACCCTCTCCGGTTTGTCCGGTTAGGCTTCACGTTATGCTATGGAAATTAAAAAAGGCACAATATTTTGGTTTGTTTTTATGTCTCTTTCCTTGTTGCAAATGTATGAAGTATGAAATTCTATCTATGTTGACACTTTGGTCGATTTCTGGGTCAACTATTGCGCTTTGTTTGGATCGCATCCGAAGTGACTGCATCGTGAGACTTAGAAACTAGTCAAGTTTACATCGGTAGTGAGGCTTGGGTTTGGATCCAAGTTCGAGTTCGAGTTGGACTTCGAGTTGACGGGTCTGCAAGTGATTTTAAATCTTCTACCGTCAGAGTTAAGCTCTGACCAGGATATCTTTTAGTCACTTTCCCTTGCGAGATAATAAAAGGGTGGCTTCTCCATACATGTGCGACTTCAAAGTTGGTGCAAAATTAAATGCGAAATAAAGTGAAGTTTATGTTTAATGCGATTTAAACAATCCGACGAGATTTTAAGATAACGACCGCATTGTTTATGTCGCGTTAAACATTAACTGCTTTTTTAGCTTTGCTTTGTTGTGTTGTTGCGTTTTCGTTCGGAGGCAATTTTCTAACTGTGTTGAAACATATGATTTCGTTCCTAAAAGAGTTTGATGAATAAATTATTCTTTCTTTCGCTTCATCACTTCTATTACCGTACGAGACCAAAGCCAGCTCTTGTTAGCTTTAACTAATGACGGCACTATATTGCGCACTTAATATTAGTAGTGAAGATTTCGTGGAGGAAACTACGCATAGAACACAACAGCGCACAACAAACAACGGCCATCTTGGATAATGTGGGTTTTGTTACAGTGTTCTGAGCCTGATAATTTTCACCATTCGTTCTGAATTTTTTTATAACGTTAACCAAATTTGTTGATAATACAGTGTTACAAAGGCTAAAATTCTCGTTATGTTTTTAAAAATTGCTATCCTTTGAAATTTTGCTTTGCCTTTCATTCATACGCTAGGACCGATTACTAACCGAAATAGCTTTGAAGGATGTGATATACCCACCACTTTTTTTATTACGCCTTAGAATTTCATCTATGGATAAATACAAATAACTCGTATTTTCACTCTGAGCTCGAAAGAAACAGGAATGTTTGAATTATGAAAGTTAGCCTTCGCATTAGGAAAGTAAGGAAAATGAAGTAGTGTTGACATTGAATTCAGGCTTGACAACCGGCTCCTGGGAAATGGAAAATGAGGCCTTGGTTGAGTTGTTTTGGTGCAAACAACTCTTTACTTGAATCAAGTGGCAACTGAAATTTGAATGTGTTTCCTTGGGTCACTAAATAACGGAACAATAAAATTGATGTCTGATGTCTGAAAATTATGACAGATAACTAAATAACCCTGTAGCTCAGATATAGCAAAAACTTAACACGCGAAAAAAATCACACCCCTTGATTCGTTAGATGCCGCCTCGGTTGATTGAGAAAAAACATAAAGTCCTAACGTCCGCTTTCTACAAAGAGAATATTTGGGAAAACTGTTGATAGCTTTATAATTAAAGACTGTTAGAATCCGTCGTTAAACTATGTAAGCTCAAGCAAGACCCGCTTTTTTTTTTCTCCGAAAGAGAATATAGAACAAACCAAAAACAAAAAAATCGCAACTTCTCCATTGTGAGACTTGTGAGTAAAATATCACACGTCTCGTCTAACTCAAATACATGCTCTTGCAAAAACTAGAAATCATTCCTTTGATCATTATATCTTGTATCATCAACATAGTTACACGAATTCTGCGCTTTTGCAAAGCAGGATCCTCGTGTTAGGTAAACATGCTGGTTCTAAAAATGATGAGCGCCTCGTTTGAAAACAGCTGTGCGCCAGAAACAAGGTCTTTAATCGCCTCGAGGCTCTCCACAGAAAACCGTCACTTTCGATTGTATTTAACACCAGTAGTAAGACCAAAAAATATATTTGTACGTTGAAAAAACTGACTGGTAAAAACCAGGCGACTTGACTTACATATGGAAAGAGGTGGTTTAAATGAGTCACTGCAACAGGGATAAATTTAATTATTTTTGAATTTGCGAACCTTTGGCTCGATGCGCTAAACGAGGGTCAAGTCTACCCCTGGGTACACCGATGGAGATTGATTTTACTAGTGCATATTTACACTACCTACTCCCCCAGTGCAGCAAAATTGTCGCTCCGATAATTTTCTCGATCAGTTACGAGCTTTTCCGCCTCCCTTCGGCCAAAGTCCCTCAGGACTACCTATTACTCAGGACTTTTGTTTGGAAAGTTGACCCGGAACAATGAGCCATTTCTTGATACGTTGAATTTCTAAAAAAAAAATTTCCCATTATTTAGCTTGTGTTGCAGTCAGCCTAAACTAAGTGTTAGAGTTATTGAGAGAAAACTGTATCTTTGACTGTAAACAAAATACCTGTACATCTAAAGGAATATAAGACTATTCATTTGAGGGGTTTTTCCTTGAAAACCAAAGAATTGTGGCAATATCATAGATCGTACACTGACTACAAAACTATTCCCTTTACGAAGCAGTAGTTAAACAAATACATGAAAGCAAGTCCAAAAACAGCACAAGCAACAGAGCAGACTTTTGATAATTCCAATGAAATACTCCCACTCAATATCCTAAGGGCCTGTGCCTGACTAACTGTGATTTGTTGGTCAAACTGATCATTCATCATGATCATTTGTTAGGCAGGTGTTTACGCTCCTGGACAAAACAGAGCACTCGTACCAATAGAATCACTTTCAACACTCAATAATTCCCAACTAGCTCATCGCGAGTTGTTATCTTTCATTCATGGTTGCCTGCTATGTGGAATGCAAGGGGAGAAAAGGTTTTCTTAATTGATATGGTAATTGCACTTTGTTAACTCCCAAAATTTCTCCTGTGTCGCTTCAAGCCGCCCAACGCAAACACTGCTTAGTGTGGCCAAAGTTACACTGCTTGGTATTTCAACTTTGGAAAGTCTATGTTTGGATAATATTGTATTATCTCTGTTATCCACTCTAACCTTTCTTATTTCCACTGGAACATTGCTTTTACTGTACTAACTGAAATACTTTCGTTTTGGCGGAGAAAAGCAGACAGCTCTGACAGTCTTGTGCTTCGTCTGCAATTAAAAATCAAAGTACTTTCCATTTTTTTTATCTGTGAAACATTGTGAACGTATCCTGTAGCAACAGCAGATTATAGAATTTTATCCACAGTGGTCTCTGGAGTTGTATGATTGTTGCATGGACTTTCAGTCACAGGGTGGAAGAAAAGGTTAGCAGGTATCATTGGAGTTTCTTTCTTTCACACTGAAAGGAAAGAGGCAAAAATTATTCCAAACTAGCAGACAATTTGAAAGTGTAGATTGGCAGGATAGTTAACCCAAATGATAACGTTCTTCTCTCAGCTTGTACATCTAACTAATATTCTTTCTGTATCCTTCTACCAGTGAATTAGGCATTTTTAGACATGATTACAGATGTCTTACATGTCTTAGTGGGTGATATCTCAAATGAAAGTACATGAAATTAAAGTGTGTTTATACGGGTTGTCAATCGATCTCGACAGAATTTAACCAACTAGTAAAATTATTATGATGAAGTATTAATTTTATGTTTTATCAGATTGTTATGAAGCTGTCTGCAAGGCTTTCTTTACATAGTGCAGTCTTAGATATTCATAAGACTGAATGGAAAGAAATTCCATTGACAGTAAAATTGTTCCTTTTCTAGTATGTTATTACATTTCGTTTTTATTGTGCCAAATTTCTGAAAGCATTATTACCACACCCTTCATCTCATTGTTAAGTTTGTTTTTTAATGAAATGTCACAAACTGTATACAGTTCTACAAAGTTTTATACATGTATTTGTATAGTTATTCCTATGGCATTATGGTCAGAAAAGACTGGTGTGCATGTCTAATATGGACGCGGTCCAGTAAACTACCAGAAATGAATGTAGGCCTTTTATGCAAAGACTCCATCAACAATGTTAGAGCTTCTCTATCTTTCCTATTTAAATAGTTGATTATGAAATCTTCAAGGAGTTTATCAACTGTATGAGCTCTGAGTAAATAATTCAGGCCATTGACAAATTCTTGAATTTTCAAGTAATTTTTACGACAAATTAAAATAAAGGAAACATTGTGCTTTACTTCCTTATTGTCGCGAGAGAATCCAAATTTTAGCACTTTCAAAGAAGGAGAACGTTTCTGATACACAGCGCGAATATTCTTTTTGATGCAAACTCCCAGACTAGAAAATTTATCTGAATCATTATCATGCAGGTAAGAGGTAAGAGGAATCAAGAAATATCCGAGTCACCATCTCTTGGTAAAAGTTGTGTATCGGTGAATGCCAGGATATCGCTCTTTCAGTGATTTACATCGTGTCTAACACAGCTTTGTTTTCTAAGAGAACGTATGTTGAGAAAACATAACTGTACAACTGAATTAGCATCCACTTTTTCATTCACTGATATTTCTTTTTCTCGGTTAACACATGTACTCCTTAATTTGTCATAATCCTGATACACTTTAGGATCTGCCTTGACATAGTTCTTGTTGATTTCTCCGAGAATGATGTGAAGCCCTTGAAGTGAAGTCGATCAACTCAATGCAACGTACACTTGTATATACCACTGTTGGGTTTTTGTGTAATTCTGTCAAGATAAATTTTAACCACAGTTTCCATTTGGCCATAGACTGTTGTATCTGCAATATCGATGTTTGTAGTAAGCATTACTTTGGCACCTTCTTTAATCTTAACTTCAAAATCAAGTCCACCAGTTACTGATATCCCCTCTTAACAATACTCTGTCAATGTTCTGTTTCGTAACATTCAATGTTTATAGGTACTAGTCAGAGGTTCTCAGTACAACTATTCTAGATTTTTGTTCTTGTACTCACAGGACAATTATCTGCCCAGATGTGAAGAGCATCAGATGGGTAATTGTCAGGTGATACAGATATTAATCGAGTATCAATACACTTTATATCCTTTTCTGTTTGTAAAGCAGTTCTAAATCTGTTTAAAACCGCAGTGAACTTCGGATCATCTTTTTGTCACATGATCTCAATTCATTCTTTTATTTGGAACACACGCCATGGATGGCACAACGTGTAAGAATCATTTTTAAAGCTTTCAAAAATAAGTTTCCTCTCAATCGGTGGTAACTGGAATAAATCTCGTGCTTAAGTCTGCAAACAGTTGAGAGACAGATGAACCAAAAGTGTACTCTAGCCTTTGAAGTATTTCAAGCAGTGTGATGCTAGAAATCATCGAAATTTCATCTATTATAGTAAGCTTCATTTCAGACAGAGAAACACTTATCTCTGTCTTCTTTTGATCAGAAATCGGAAGAAGGTTATCGCCTGTTTCTTTTGGAATAACTAAAGCAGTATTAACTGTTGTTCCACCCATGTTTATGACAGAAACCCCTGTTAGCGCCATCAACAGAACTGTTGACAGATTAGCATTGCCTCTTGCATGTCTAAATGTCTTTTCTGCTGTGTGATATATTGTCTTTATCAAATGACCTTTGCCGGATCCAGGACCCCTGGTGATACAAAGATACATTGGGTCTTTGTTTTCAGGGTTTTGAGTAAGCATATATTTTATCTTGTTTCTGCACCAGAAAAGGACAGTATCATATGCAATACACCGTTTGTTGTTTAATGACCTCACAGATTCTCGAAGCAAGTCCTACGAAATTTCCTCTGGTTGAATATGGGATGAGATTGTTGGAACAGTTGATGCACGATCAGAGATATATTTTGAGGCAAGATGTGACAGTAATTGTTTATTAAATAATTCACCATCACTTTCACTATTGTCTTGCATATCCACTTGTAACTGGTCATTTTCTTGGTCTAAAGAATAAAAAAGAACGCCATATGGTTATCTTCACTGTTTCTTAAAGCTTCTAGTACTTTTGAGACGGCCTCTGCATCAGGTTCAAATAGTCCTCTATTTAGTGTAACAACAGACTGAGCTTCAGTCTTCCTTTTCCTACATTTCATTACTTTATTGGTTTTGAGTAGTTTCATTTTGGGAGGTAAGTAGCTTGTGACACCAGAATCTGTGCTTAGCCGGTAATTGAACATGTAATTCTGTGGCATCTTCTGTTAGTATTTCTGATTGTGCATCATTTATGCAGTCAGTCTTGTATACTTGGTAACTGTCAGTATTCCTGGTTGTGCATCATTTATGCAGTCAGTCTTGTATACTTGGTAATAGAATGCAGCAAATTCAACCAAGTACAAGTTATCAACAGCAGCAATTGTATTGGGTTGGATAACGTAGCGTTCTATCATATTTGATTTATGTATGTCTGCGCTATCATCATGTAACTCGTTAAGTTCTGGCTTACTCTTTGCAACTCTAACTCTCTTCTCTGGGAAATCAGTGAACACACAAACTGTTCTTGGGAAAACTTTCCTTAACCAAAGCTCTGGCATACATCTGTATACACATTCTTGTGAACCAGCTTCACTACCTGAAAGAAAAACTGCTCCTATTTTCTTCAAGCCATCTCTAATATTCAAATTTGAGGCTTAAACTTCCTTTGCTGCATTCACAATAGCCTGTGAACATTCAAGTCTATCCCCTGTGAAGTAGGAGCAAACAAAGGTTACACATTTGTAATGATTAAAAACAGGCTGCAGGTCAACATTGCTTCGAAAACCTTTGATCCCAGCGACAAAATAGTTATATATAAAACAACTATCAGCCCAGGACGATGCCACAAACCAGGTGAGTATTCTAAGCTGTTTTACCATGGCTACAACTCTACACACGAACGTTTTCCAGTAGGGAGGTGTACCTGGTATCTGCCTTAGAAACGAATAAGCCTGGTCTTGACGTAAAAGATTTTATAAACTTTGCACACTGGACCTTAAATTTGATGCAGTAAGAGACAGTCCATGAATTTTTGTGACAGCTATATCAATACTATCGGATTCTTTTTCCTGTTCTTTTATGAACTGTGCAAAGAACAAATACTCAGCATTCATTGCAAATCTGTTACTGTAATTTGACAAACGGGCATTGAAGTATCTTGTTGGTGATAAGCAAACTGCTCTCTCCACCATATACCTAAATCTACCTTTTGGGAATATAACTGGAAAAAGCCAGATCTTTTTTTCAGTCATTAATGAAACTGGATGTTTAGTTTCACCTGGTGCAACTATATTGAAAACGTCATTTGCATCTGAATGCAATGTCTGAAGATAACAAGGTTAAATAAGACTGCAAGCAAGTTTCTGTAGTGGGTGCTCAAAATTAATTTGAAGGATCCTCTCTCTCTTCTTCATTTTCATCATCAGTTGTTCTCTGTTCACTATTTCTATCACTAATTGGACACACTTCACTATCCTTTTGTGAGCTAATTTACAGATGCAGTTCAGAAAGACTTTCATGAATATTTGTAGCATTCACTTCTATGCCATTATACAAAGGGTTATTAATATTCGGCTAATTCAGAGCATTGAGCACAATGTCAGGGTGTACAGCTTGAAAATAAACAAGACTTGTAACGAAAGTTTTCTTTTCAGCTTTAGCATAACCATTCCTGACCTTTCAGGGGTCTTGGAAAAACATTGCAAGTTTAATCGTAGTCTACTGAAACATTTCAGATTGCCCCTTGTATTTTACGTTGTTGACCTTAGAGCAATTGAGAACAACTTTTTTCAAACACAATGGGCTGTGCCATGAGAATCTGTTCAAGTTTTTCCAGACATCCTAGTTCTAAGGGAATTTTATCAACGTCTAACTTACAAACAGAGTTACATGTTTACATGTTTACATGTATGACTCTTTAACAGCGTTTACAACTTTCACGAGGTTCGGAGCTTCAATGCCGGGCTTACCAAGTAGTGCAGATCCCAAATCCACTAAAACAAAGATTTCCTGCCTTGACTCCAAGTGATTGGCTTTTAAGGTGGCGGAGATTACTCCAGCGACTTTGAGCTTGTACCCATCAGGCCCTGTCGATGTCCTCTTAGTATTTTAAATATAGCATTCAGCCTAAGAACGATGAGGTCAGGAGCAGCTGAGAGATCAGCTCCAGCATCGAGTTTAGATTCAACGCTATTGCCGTTAACAGAGACATTTGTTTTCCAAGGATCTATGTGTAGACTATCATTTTCGTCCGAACTAAGGGCACCAAGAAAGTAATCTGTATCATCCTCTACGACTGCAGCTTGGGCAAACGGCTAAGAAGTGACTGTTCTTTTTACATTTTCGGCAATAGGCATCTTTGGCAGGACACTGGGTTCTTTTGTGAGCTGGACTTAAACTACATCGTTGGTAGACATCATTGCTTACATCGCTTTGGATGAGCACTTTGTACCGAGTGCTTGTAGGTTTTTCCTTTAGGATTCTGTGATGTCCTTAGAGACTTCTGAGGTTTGGACTTGTGAACTCCGTCCACTTCGGCTGGTTGACTTGCGTCATCTTGTCCTCTAACTATAGATTGTTGGCTTCTAACTGATTCGCTCTGTCGTACCCTTTTAATGGCTTTTTCCAAGGTAAGGTCTGCATCCAACTGGAACTTTTCTGAAAGCTTTTGGTCAGCTAGACCCACCACAATACGGTCACGGATCATTTCGTCGTGTAACAAACCAAATTGACAATGTTCGGTAAGGCCATATAAGTCAGTGATAAAGAAATCAACCGGCTCACAGGTTTCTTGCTTACGTCGGTGAAATTTTTCACGTTCAAAGATAATATTACTTCGCTTTACAAAATAGCCGTCAAACTTGTCTTTTGCTACGTCATATTTCTTTGAATTGTTGGTTGTAAGGCCAAATGTCGTCAGTATATCATCACTTTTGCTTCCCATAGAATATAGGAGCGTATTTAATTGGCTCTCCTCATCTCTTTTACTTAATCCAGATGCAGAACGAAACCGCTCGAATCGCTTCACTCATTTGATCCATTCGGTAGGTTTCGAGATGTCGAATTCTTCTAGTGGCGATGCTTGGTACGCCACAGGTTTGATCATCGGTGCTTGATTTTCACTCGAAGATCCTTCAGCTTGATCCTCGAACTCAAATAATCCCTTCCAGAGCTTGATTTATTCTTATGTTCCCACTCCTGACACCATGTGTTGTTCGATGGCCGAAATCAAACAAGAAATACACTGGATTGTAAACACAATTGGATGGTTTAATCCGCCATCAAGAACACTTGCCTGGAATCGAGGCATGGTACCACAGGGTACCCAACACTACATTTCATTTTTCTCCTTCGCTCATCTGACATGTAAATGCTATAAACTGAATGTAATAGACTGTTGTATCGAGCTCAATTTAACAAACGTTTGTAACGAAGGCTATTTTTAGTTAAGATTTGCGTGACTTTTAATACCCTTTTGTTTTGTGTGACATACTTTCTTTTCAGACAAAAATTGCACAACAATCTGCTGCTATATCATTTGGTGATATAGTCCCAGAAATGCAATTTTAAAATGATTGGTCTTGAAGCAAGTTCAAAGAAGTTATGTACAGTACAAATATACTTGATTTTCTTACAAATGCAAGTGTTACAACAGTCAGAACAAAGTGTCTGACTTGTCACTTGAGGAAGAAAAAGACTTGTTAAATCTTCTGTCATCATCATAACATTTGCTTTCACTGTAAATATAACACTAAATACAGCATGAGCGGACACTGTAGCAAATGAGTGGCAGTGTCCTCCTAAATAAGCCTAAATAGGTTCCCGAACCACGGCCATATCTGTCCGTTCATCATAGTTTTCTAACTGTAAACATTCATCTGATATAATTTGAAAAAACACATTGCAATTGATCTCTCCTAGAGAGTCCTTAAGAATATAGCAAAAGCAAGTTCAAGAAAAGAGTCAACTTCCCCCATGTTAGGTAATCCGGATTCCGGAATCCAGGAAATTTTTGCTCGTGGAATCCGGAATACTGAGCATTGAAATTCAGAATCCAGCTTTTGGAATCTAGAATCGCGCTAAAGAATGAATCCAGAATCCATTTACTGAAAATATATTTCGAATCGCATCAACGGCTTTCATGCGCATTCATGCAACCATGGTCAGGCTAAAACGCAGGCTACAGACCGTACAGGCCGCGCTTATTTCGCTCGAGAATTTCGACCGTTACAGCCCACGAGACACTGACAAATTTATTCATGACCTATTACCCAATCGACTTCAACACTGACATGGCCAAAGTTCTCTATTAGGTTTCGATCAGTCTTCTGCTCCGATTTAAAAACCTTAATTCCTAGTAAAGTTCGATTTTAGCTTGCAGCACTTTCTTTCACTTTCGAAGAGTTCGTTGGGCAGTCTTGTGAAGATCTCAGTAATAATTTGCTTCGTCCGCACAACACATTCTTTACCTCTGAGTCAGCGTCACTGTCTACACAAATTACATCTGCAGTACATCTTGCCGCGCGGGGCTAATCTCCATGTGCTCGAAAAACTGGAGCCTGCGATTTTGTTTTGCTAGGGAACGTAAGCTCGAAATAATCTCCTAAAATTTCGTCATGTGGCGTCCAAAAAACTGGAAACAGTTCCAACGTTACCAAGGGCAAGAAAAAGGTGTATACACCTTAATCATAGGTAAATCACAGTTAAAAAAAAAGAAAACCTATAAATTTCAAAGTCTGCACGGTCTGCGGTCTATGTTTCATCATGACCGATGCAACCACTGTAGAGTGCGGTTCACTCACGTGGTCAATGGGTGTGCAAATTTAGAGGGACAAAAGAAATTGTTTCGATAACAAAAGCGTTCAAATCCCACAGGATTTGATTGCAACAACAGCACGGCGACGGACCACATGTTTCCAATTATAATAAATTTTGAACAAAGATATATGGATATTTATAAGGGCCGGGAGAGGTCTACCTCTAAGTCGAATTTTCGGCATTTAAACGTAAACCGCTTTCTTTGATTTTTGGCATTCAGAATACTAAAATGTTAGATTTCATAAGGCATCATATCTTAGTGCGAATAAACTGAGATATTATCAGATTTGAGGGTCAAACAACATTTTCTAGAAAAGCAAATGGCGGTGGGCTACCTTAAACTTTTAGAGTCATTGCTCTAAATAATTCATAGCCGACGTTATGTGACTTGGCTAACCTTTTAAAGTATAGAAAAGAGAATTCTTGGAAAATAAGGTGTAAATTCAGATCTTTCGCGATTTTGCGAAGGTTTAAGTATTGTTGAGCTCGTTGAACACAGTTTTATGCGCAATCTCATAATGTCGAACATCATCGCCAATTACATATAGGAAAACAAGCTTTTCTTCGTCATATGAATAAAGGGGTAAGTTTCTAAAGAAACTGTGGTGCTGCGTCGGTGGGAGAGTATAGCAGGTAATTTAGTGTTAACAACTGGGTTGAAAACGTAAATTAGCCATCGTAAAGGGTAAAAAAGCTTTCGAGCGTTCGAACCTTTACGGTGGCTAATTTACGTTTTCCACCCAGTTGTTAACACTAAATTACCTGCTATTCTTAGTCATAGTGTGCGATTTATTTGCGACCTACACGAGGTGTTATTAAAATTATATTTCAGTTAAAATTTCTCGTCAATACCATGGTTTTTGTTTAAAGGAAAGTTAAAAAAAAGTAATTTGAAATGATAGGAAAAACTGTTTCGAGCTGTTTTCTTAGCAGCTCTAAGTCAATTTTGGACACAAAAATTGGCCATCTTTTCTCAGTCGGAACAATGTTATGCTAAGCTAGAACAACTTTTTAGTCCAACAGTTATTTACAAATTAAAAATGATAAGCAATGATGTACCACAGCTTTTGAAGATGCATGACGAACAGAGGGTAGTTGTACGGAGAAAGTATGCCGTGAAGCAAGATTGTAAAATTATACTACCCCACCGTCGGGGCTCAGTGATGTTGTAGCCACCGAAAGATCGATTTAATGGCCGCCACAATGGGCTTTGTGTTTCACATTGTTTGGTCTGAAATGTATCTAAAGCCGTACAGCCCACAATAAGCGATGGGTCTCGCTGATACTGTCACCATCGACAGATTCATATCATCGCTGCCACAACAGGGTTTTTGTTTAAAATTGCTTGTGTTGAAATGTATCCCAATGCCACACAGCTCACAATAGGCAATAGGTTTCATTTGTGAACATACATCGATGCGATACTTCCTGCTGTGAGATAGGCTAGAAAATATTTTTCTATAGATGAGGCCCGTAACTTGAACGCCGCATCGACTGCTGTCTGAAATAGGCTCGCAATGGAGATGTTGACGCCGCTTTTCGTTCGGAACTTCGAAAGCAAGTATCGAATCTTTTTCCTCCGTCTGCCGTGTAAAAACTCCGAAAGATGTGATAACTTAGACATGTAAACTCAAAAAGATACATATTAATTTTACTCCCCTAAGAACACACTCTCACCAACCGGCGCAAAGAGATCGTCTGTAAAGAATACACGGTCGAAAACACGTGAAATGGCGAAACATACTTCATTTCCAGTTGAAGCCAATGGCATCATGCCATATAAGTTGCACCTCCCAAGGGATCATGTTGGAGCCAATGAAATTGTACAACATAGCAAACTTTTGATGTATATAGCATTTCTTACACCATGGAACGACCGAATTTTAAACCAGGCTTTCCTCAGTTGAGGTAGCTCAGGAATAAAAGTTGAATTACACGCACTACACTTAGCAAAATCTCGCTGATAGTGTTTTTGTTTGTTTGTTTTTTTGCAGGGCATCTCATGGCATAAAGGTGTGGTGGAAGCCAGCAAGTTCATATTGAATGGCTGGGGAAAGTACTGCAGTTGGGGCAGAGGCAGCCGGGGCCGTTCTTGAGGCATCAGTGTCAATCACTGGAGGGGCCCTCTCAGTCTCATTGAAAATTGACAGCCCCATTGTGGCAGGAGTTGCCTTGGCAGCGGGTGCGGCGGTGACGTTGGGTGCATTTTATTTACGTTACAGGTGGAAAACAGAAAATGCGATTAGAAATAGCCTAGAAAGAATGAATGCGATTGGAGCAGCTGATCCTGAGGTCATAAATATTGAAGAAGGTTCCATCATTGTGAAACTCCGTTGCCATACACCGCAGAGTGTACTACAATTTGTGAAGGACTTTAAGGAGAAGAAAGTGAAGCGTCGATTGGAAGAAGAGCTAAAAAAAATTGGATTTGACAAAGAGTTAGAAGTAACTATCGTAAATGGCCAAGAGGTATTCCAGAGAGAACAAGAACTAAGGTAAAAAGCGAAATAAATTCTTTGTAGATAGTTTAATGAAACTTTTTCATAGGATTTCTAAAAATCCAATTTTACATTTGACAATACAATATTTCTCTGAATATTTCTACTCAGAAACACGAAACATCACAATAAGCTCAAATTTTATAACTTTTAATAATCTTCTGCAGGTCTTTACTTGAACCTCAAGAAGACGTAAAAGTAACTGTTGAGGAAGTTAGCCTAGGTGAGTATCAAAGCGGGAAGTCTTCAAATAAACATAGGTTCAACGAGGAACCGCAGGGTCTTGACCAAAATCCCAACTAAACCAATGCATTCTACTAGTATTTGATACACTCAAGTTGCCCCTCTCAACGATTATCGCTCTGAAAGCTAACAAAGTATAATATTATTTGTATTAAATTTAAGAATGTTGACGATAGCATACTCTGTGCGTTAGCATCGAGAGGGGCTCAAGAGAGGGAATTCGTAAAGGATCGATACTAAACTGATACCACAAAAAAATTGCGAGGAAACCGAGGGCGAATCATGCTACACCATACAAGCTATACAAGTAGGCGTGATTCAGCTTCCAAAGCTATTGATAACACCTTTAACGGATAGCCAGATCTCGTAATCGTGTATCAGTGCAATCGAACAACATAATGCATGATTTAGCTACATTAAGAAGGCCTATCAAAATGTCTACTTAATGACAAAATTCAGCGCTTTGATCAAATTTAATTGAAATATAGAGTGCCTCAGGGTTCTCTTTTAAGAGCACTGTTTTGCTTTCTACATCGTAATAGATCAATCGTAATTGTTAGACATCAGAGGAATCCGCCAGGGTTACAGGGTGAATTTTTGAGCGACAATATTTCCCAGAGAGGTATATGACGTGTATGAGTTTGTGGTATAATACCGAATGCAGTACGATAAGATTCCAATTCAGTTGAAATGCTATATATTTTCAGCTTACCTCGGAACTAAAGGTCTCTAACAACTATTTAATATGAATTACTTCCTTTTCAGACTATTTAAACTTTCTTTAACGTGCAATACTTCGAATGGAAACAAACTGTGCTTGGTTACTTAAGTCCCTCTGGCTCATGGAAACGGAAGATTAATACTACCCCCCCCCCCCCCTTTTGGATTTTTATCCTTTTATGGATAGCCTCCATCATTTTATGAGTATCTCTTGCTGACTATTAATTCCTTCCCTATTACCATCCCTCATAAAATCAGCGGGGGCTTGAATGTATTTTCATACCTAATCGTAATTAGTCATTTTGTTTTTATTTTAGAGGGGATGAAGTGGTACAAAGGTAATTTATTTGTTATCTATGATAATGAATCCTGATAACTTTCATTTTGACAGTGTTCAATATTCACTCTATGAGCAAAACATTGGATATGTATGTATGTTTGACCATAGTTGATATACTCAATAATATATTGAGTATATGTATGTATGTTTGACCATAGTTGATATACTCAATAATATATTGAGTTTCATTTTCTTTATTTTATCATAGCGCATTCTATGGACTTAAGCTAGTTTACGTATCGTTCTATAATTTTAAAAACAATGGCAACAACGTTCAACAACGTAAGAGTCTTTATCCAAAACTCTCTCATGGTTCATGTACTGTCACCAAGTTTGATTGGATAAGTTGACTCTAGTTGCTCTGCTGACTTTTAATTCCTTCTCTTTTCCCTTCCCTCATAAAATCGGCGGGAGCTTGGATTTAATTTTATGCCTGATCGTAATTTCTTATTCTGTTTTCTTTTCAGACTGGTTGAAGAAGACGAAAGGTAATTATTCCGCTGCACTAATAAATCATAAAAATTTTCATTATTGGTACAAAGTTATCCAAGTAGCACACGAAAGCCGAGATTGTACACAGTCCATATGGATTATTTTTTCAGTTTTCTTTTATTTTCACCAAAAAAAAAAAAAAGAGGGAAGTTAACTAACTGTGACAATGGATCATGGAAATCTCTAATTTAATCTCCTTAATTCCTTCCCTATTACCATCCCTCTTAAAATCAGCGGGGGCTTGAATGTATTTTCATACCTTATCGTAATTAATCATTTTGTTTTTATTTTAGAGGAGATGAAGTGGCTAGAAGGTAACTTATTTAATCCTAATAACTTTCATTTTGATAGCGTTTCAATATTCACTCTATGAGCAAAACATTGGATATGTATGTGTGTTTGATACTAGCAAATATACTCAATAATACATTGAGTTTCATTTTCTTTATTTTAAGTGTGCATTATTACTGATGCATTCCACGTATAATGTTTACATAGGGTAATTTAAGAATGTGTCCACGAGAGCACCGGGCAATCGTTCTACATGCCATCTCACCGATTTCAGTGAAACTTTGCTAGCTTAAAGGGTCTACCCCGAAACTCAAAAAGACAAACTGATTTCTGTTTGATTTTTTCCGGGCGGAGAGCCCACTCTTCCCGGTTTTTCTTGGTTTTCACCATGGAAATCGCTTTAAAATAGGAAAAATGTATGAAGCCCTCACTGCGATGGTATTTAACCAATTACTCTGAGGGTTGGCAAACATATTATTACATTCTTAGTCAATATCCGACGGAAGTATCAGTCAATTCGATTGACTGCTTGTCAATCAACAGAGGCAAATAAACGACTGTGTTTTCAGACTTTTCGATTCATCCAAATATTTGATAACTTTAAGGTCAAATATCTCCCCTTGCCAGAAAGTATCAACACTGATCTAAATTCCCCTTTATAATCCATCACTTCATCTCTGAAAACCATCAAAAAAAATCTTTGGGCACAACTGTATTTTTGTCTTGGATGCCTTTTAAAATCTGCGACTGTGACAAGCTTCTCTCAGTTACACTTGTCACCCAATTCTGGCTCTAAGCGGTCACTTGATTACATGAACCTACATTTTTTAGGTCTTACAAGATGATTGATCAAGAAAGCTGAAAAATATGAAAAACTTTCGAGATATTTTGTAGGAATGGGAAATTTCACGTTTAGAGAGATGCATGTAGGCGAAAAATCGATTGGAAAATCGTAGCGTTTCTTTCTTCTGTCGTTTATCACTTTAGAGATTTGCTAAAATCAGCAAATGTGGCTTTTGAACGGCACAAAACATTCATTAGCCAGTAATTTGATTGTTTATCATCATCATTGCTCATTTTCGGAAATTTTAAAGTCACACGCTGCGTGTTGGTTGACACTATTACAAGTTCCAGAGTGCTACAACTTCTGCTTCTACAGACGAGAAATTCTGCACTCTCGCTTGAGAGGAAATATCAATAGCTCTATCAATCTAAAATCTTTGCTACTATCCCGAAAATAAAATTAAAATAGTATTGTCGTTGTCACTTACCGCCATCGAACATTTCCATGCAGAACTCCGTTAAACTAACATCTGTTACGTGACCCGAAGATTTTCCGTAATTATTCAAGCTCGTTGTTCATGCGGTCTGCTAGATGACAATTTCGGAATAATCAGCAGATCTCTATGATTATTTTATTGCTTCGATAGAAAAGTATCTGCATTTTTTTTCAAACACTCTTCTACTACATGTAAATCTACATCTCTCTCAATCGAGTGTTACCTATGTTTAATTGCGTAACTTGTAAAATTTACTAAGAATGAGCCAGCAGTATTTTGACCAGTGGGCTTCCTGCAAATTTCCCTTGATGAAAAAGTCCCAAGACATGGTCAGTTGTTTTCGTGAGCAAAGGAATAAATATGAAAGAAAAGTGAGATGCAAAGGTCTTTATTTTCTTTAGCTTTATAGCAGCTGTACCCTCTCCTGTAGTCTTCATCTAAATTTTGCACGGTCCCTCCTTATCCTCTGCTTGTTCAGTCAGTTTCGACTTCTGAAGCCAGATCATCGGCATCGGCCTCGATCTTCGTCCTCATTCATGCTTACAGAGGGGGACCTCGTCAATAAACCAATTTTGACACGGCAGATAACCAACTAAGTATCCAGTGATTTGGTGCTCTATCAACCAGTCAGTCTTAGACAACATTTTTGGTCGCTGTCGTCTCTTAAACTCGATATTTAGGAAGCCACATTAGAGGCGATTGCCTTAGGAGATAATTCTTTGCTTTCTGAGAAAAGCGGCTGCTTTTTGGTTTCCAAAGAGCCCATTCAAAGTCCACCTGGCAAGTTAGGGATTGTTCGTCAGAATTTTACCTAAGGTCCGACCTTGAACGTAGCCACCCCCTACAGAATGGCAAGTCTTTGTCCATTTCCTCTTGACCTTATCATAAGAGGATTTTTTTTTGTCAGCTTCACTTTGTATTTGCCTTTGTTAAGATGCTTTTGGATGGCAGTGAATGACTGAAACGTCTTAATACATCCTTCCTCTTAGCAAGAATGATCTCGCTTTCTTGTTCTGTTTGTGACGGATTGGGTATAATTTTCTCGATGACCCGCGTTCAGAGATATGTGCACGTTGGTGATAACCACCCGCTTCTACGATTAGTTTGCTGAAGGTTTCTAAAGTGATGAGCCTAGTGAGACCCTGAGGTGCTCCAAACTTTGCCAGTTCGTCTGCGCTATAAACTTGTCGCAGTTCTAAAGTTAGAAGGAGGATCGCCCGCCTCTATTTTTGTGAGCGCCTCTTCAGTATCTGCGTATCCCTTGCAATCATATGATATAAAATTCATCTCAGTCACAAATCACCAGTTAGGAAAACTGATGTTAAGATAAGCGCTCTTCTTCCTCTTCTTCCATATCCATTACCGACTCTAGGATAGCAGTTACAGTACGCGTTCTATTAGGTTTACAGTCACCTTGGCACCAGGAAGACTCACCACCAACTTTGATTTCTTCTGCCATCTTAAGATTTACCTCTCTCTCAACTTTACGTTGGGAGAGGATAATGGCATTTACGAACCCGATGGTCTGAATCTCACACCAAGTTGAGCACGATATTTGAGGCATATCGTGAAATCGCGGCCTTCGTAATCTCCAAATAAGCCAAATGTTACGAGTGTCGATGTAGAGCAGGGTTGTTCCTAGACAAAACTCAGGATCGTCGGTAACAACAACAAACTTTTATTTCCACGTACTTGACTTCTTGTTTTTATAGCACTAAGCTTCCTCGCAAATCTCTCACTCTGTTCGATGGAACTGTCGCTCTTATATACATAAAGTATAAGGATCTAGAAACTTCTCTAAGAAGAGAACTAAAGAACTAAATTTAGTAGATTAACACGGTTTCTAAATTTGAACAATTACGTAAGAAATAGAACGTTCCAGATTGTTCTCTTTACTAGAAGGTCACGTCTAGATGACTTAGGATTCTAGAATGCTCCATTAGAATGTTCTGGGACTTTACTTAGACAATTTTTCGTAACACCAAAACGATACAGTGGGATGCGTTGACGTCTCTCGAACGTTTTTATGACGGTACACACACGAATTTATGGGTATGAGCTGTTGCCGTCCCTGGTCAGCACAAGAAAAATATCTTTTGGTGCTACAGTTATTTGCAAATGAACAAGACAATTGCGCCATCTTGACTCTATCAATTCGAGTTTAAGATTGAATTGAGGGCTTTTTAAACACTCGATTACTTATATGACATCACCATGAAGACGTTATACAACTGATACACGTACAGTACATAGGATTAACAATGTCTGTTGCGTTGTTGCAAGAGGGAGGAAAATATTACTGGAAGTGTAAACTCTTTAAGAGTTCCAGAGACGTATCGGAGATGTCTATCTTCGGCTGTCATAAAACATTGACCCCCTCTTAAATTTACTAGGAAAAATGAACTTACAAACTTCTTGTCCAAAACATTTGGAATTCATTAGACCGATACGCCGGTTGTTTCAATTTTGCTTTTTCCTTGGGCTGTTATATAAAACAGTTCATAAATTGACTAATGAATAGACAATGGTGTACAAAGTTTTTAAAACATTTGACAAGAATTTCATGGGGCTCACCTCGATAATTTTTGTTAGCCAGAGTCAAGACGCGCCAAGCTAAGCGACATCGCCCTCAAGTAAAATAATAAGAATAAATGTGGCGAGCGTGAGGAAACGTACATTTTTTTCATTATTGTGATCAAAGCGCAATGATGTACCTTAATTGTTACTTACAGTATCAAACCATTGATTATGACAGGGTGAGCTTAATTTTTCTGTCGAGGTCGACGTGACCACATTAAAAGCGTTTTTGACGGAACAAATTAGTGAGCATCACCGCACGAACTGAGAAAGTAAAAACTTGTATTTATCTCCCACGCGTTTCGTCTGACAATAGTAAACTTCATCAAGGAGTTTTAAAATTAGTGTAATTAAGTTTGCTCATATACAAGTAGTAAATAAGTTATCTCTTTACTATTGAAGCCAGTGGAAAGAATTCGCCAGGTGTGCCTGCGGTATTGTATATGCGTGACATTTTTCGGACGTTACATGTACGAGTGTGTGATCCGTTTGAGGGTCATCAATTTTTTGTATAAATATTTGACCTCTCAACACATTATGTCTTTAGTTTACAGAGGTCTTAGAACGCTTCATAGCATGGATTTGCCTTCTGCAGCTCTAATGCTAAAAGCGAATGTCTCGGGCGTAATTGCTTATGAATTCTGTTGATGTTGTCGCAAACACAGTTTTTGGGAGTCACGAAGCAAAAAATCGGGACCTAGTTTCATGTTTAATGGAAATAAATAGCTGAAAAAAACACATTATCTTGAGAAATAAAGTTATGAATAACAGGGGTTCTTTGAAACGAATAGTGATAGAAAAGGTTTCAGGTCTGGTCAATATTGACTTTTCATAGCCTACTTCCAAATCTGAGGGAAAGCGCTTAGGGAATTACAATAACATACATGTGTGATAATGCAAGAAAGAGACTAAAAATACAAATAAAGAAAAAGGGGAAAACATAGGAGCCCGTGATGCAGCGTGCAGATATCTTTCGTGCCAGACCTACACACCTAGGCCCGGTGTCCCAACGGATTTGGACCCCCCTAGATTTGGACCCGGATAGCGGATATGGACCCCCCTCCGCGGATTTGGACCCCGCAACAAAACTGAGTGAAAAAATCATCCTTAACGTTCTAGTAAAAACGGATGATACTTTACGTTCCAGTGTGTAGTAAAGTATGTTTTTAATTCAAAACATGCGTATTGTAAATGCATTCGAACTGGCATCCCGTCGGATGTTTCTTTTGACCAAGGGAAAATGGGCAAGAATTTAGTTTAATGTCTGGAGAGAGGTCGTTTTTTTAACCTTTTCCGCAATAGTCGAATTTATTTTGTCATTGTTCAATGCCCGAGTGTTAGGACGACATGGTACAGTGTGAGTTGTGCGAGGAAAGGTTACACAGGAGCTGCGAGGGATTTAAGACTAATGAAAGGTCACGCAGTCACGCTACAAATACTATTTATGCGTGGAATTTCTTGATGGTTGAGAGTGGAAAAAACATTTTCAGTCTTATCTTCTGGAAAAATGGCGCAGTTAGCGAATTTTATGGGACCATTGATATTTCCTTTCAAATGAGGGGGGCACAGTTTCCCGTCATCCGCGGTATGGAAAAGCTGAAGTTATTACACACGGGAACTTGAAAGTAAACAAGCACACGACATGTGACTTAAAAATCTCCTCTCCCGTTACAGTTTCCTTATTGGGAACTGTGCGATAATGATAATAAACAATCAAATTACAGACTAATGAATGTTTTGTTCTGTACAAGAGCCCTATGTGCTTATTTTAGCAAATCTCCAAAGTAATAAACGACATAAGAAAGGAACGCTAACGCCAATCGATTTTTCGCCTACATGCATCTCTCTAAACATGAAATTTTCCATTCCTACGAAAAACTCGAACACTTTTCACATTTTTTAGCTCTCTTGATCAATCATCTTGTATGAAGAGCAAAAAAATGTAGGTTTATTTGGTTAAGTGACCGGCTAGAACCAGAATTGCGTGACAGGTGTAGTTGAGAGAAACTTGTCACAGTCGCAGATTTTAAAAGGCGTCCAAGACAAAAGTATGGTATTGCCCAAAGATTTTTTTGATGGTTTCAGAGATGAAATGACATACTATAAAGGGGAATTAAGATTAGTGTTGTATCTATTTGACAAATGGAAATATTTGACCTCAAAGTTGTCAAATATTTGGATAAATCGAAAAGTCTAAAAACACAGTTGTTTATTTGCCTCTGTTGATTGACAAGCGGTCAATAAAATTTACTGATACTTGCATCATAGATGATTTACTAAGGATGTAATAATATGCGTGCAAATCTTTAGAGTAATTGGTTGAATACCATCGCAGTGAGAGTTTCATACATTTTACCTATTTTGAGGTGATTTCCTTGGTGAACAGGCCAAGAAAAACGGGGGGGGTGGTCTATTTTCCCCCCGGAAAAAACCAAAACAGAAACCACTTTGTCTGTTTGAGTTTTGAGGCAGACTGGCAAAGTTTTATTGAAATCGGTCAGATGGCATGTATCACGACTTGCCGGGCACTCGTGGACACGCTCTTAATTCGCCGCAGGGTCTTGACCAAAATCTCAAGTAACCCAACGCACTCCTCTCGTATCTGTTACACACAAGTTGCCCCATTCAACGATTATTATTATGAAGGCTAATAAAGTATGATATTATCAGCAGTAAATTTAAGAATGTTGACGATAGTACACACTTTGTGCGTTAGTATCGCGAGGTGTTTAAGAGAGGGAATTCAAAAAGGATATAAGCTAATCTGATATCACAAAAAAATTGCGAGGAAACCAAGAGCGAATCATGCTACACCACCCAATAGCTAGACAAATAAGACGTGATTCAACTTCCAAGGCTATAGTTAACGGTTAGGCAGATCTCGTAATCCTGTATCAGTGCAATTGAACAACACAAAATACATGATTTATCTAAGAAGGCACATCAAAATGTCTTCTTAGTGACAAAATTCAGCGCCAAGCTCAAACTGAATTGAAATATAGACTGCCTCGGGGTTCTCTTTTAGGAGCACTAATTTGCTTTCCATATCATATTGATAAAGATCAATCATAATTATTGGACATCAGAGGAATCCACCAGTATGCATGGTGAATTTTCAAGTGACAAGATGTCCTTGAGAGGTATATGACCTACCGGTATATGAGTTTGTTGCATAATGCTACATTGACAATTTTGGACAGCTAAAAGCTAGATCGCTTCTCAATTGAACGAAGCCTCAAACTGAGGAGCACTTAGCTAAATGCAGTACAATAAAATTCCAATTAATTTGAAATGCTTTATAGTTTCAGCTTACCTAGGAACTAAAGGTCTCTAACAACTATTCGATATGTAATATTTCCTTTATAGACTATTTTAACTTTCTTTAATGTGCAATATTTCCAACGGAAATAATAAGTCTTTAAGTCTTTAATAATAAGTCTTTATTAAGCACTCTAAACAACAAACGTGTTTAGTTACAATGATATGAAATCAGCAAGTATAAAACTAATAAACTAACTAAATTACTAACTGAATAACTAATAAGAGAACAAACATCTATTAATAAAGGTCCTTTTGAAACGTTCAGTTCTGACAAGCGGGAGAATATAATTATGGCGCCTCTTACGTAGCGTATCCATTGTTCGCTCTGGTGGCAAAAGGTCATCTAAAGCTGTTGGAAAATCGCTGTCGGTGATCTTATTATGAATAATAATATTTTCAATCGAAAAAAGCTCTTTACAGTAGCCAAGCTTAAAAGCTCTCTTGAACAGCCTGTCTATGCGACTCAGATACTTATGATAATACGCGCAGCCCCATACTTCTACAGCATATGTAAATATAGGTAGAATAAGACTGATAAAGAGAAGATGAAGATGATCCAGCGGCAGTCCATAGAATTTACAAACACGTAAGATGTACAGACGACTACTGGCTTTCGATATAATATTATCAAAATGTAAGTCCCAGTTACACGGATCAGATTGAAAAGTTACACCCAACAACTTCAGACATGGTTTACGCTCTATAGAAACCAGAGGAGCAGGTAAGGCCTTAGTGGATTTGCCTTTAAGAAGCATCTCCCACGTTTTCTTGAAGTTTAGTTGCATGCGATTAGCAGATGTCCATGCGACGATCGATCGGACCTCCTCAGCTGCTAAATTGCCGTTATTAGCCAGCGATTTTACTGGAATACTTAATGTTAAATCATCAGCATATTTCACAAGTAAATTCTGATTTGGTAGAATGGCCTTAATATCATTGACCATAATAGAAAATAGTATAGGGCCTAAAACTGTCCCCTGAGGGACACCTCTATTGATATTTACATAGTCCGTGACAATGGCATCAACAACAACTCTTTGTTTCCTGTTCTGTAAAAAACTAATAATCCAATTGGTCACGTATGGATTTATATCAAGTGTTTTCAACTTATAGCAGAGGAGGATATCATGAGGGACCGAATCAAAAGCTTTGCTGAAATCAAAAGAGAAGATTCTAACACAATCAAAACCCGACTCAAGCCATTTCAGCCAGGCATATTGACACTTAATTAAAGCCATTGTCGTATTGTGGCCTTTGCGGTATGCAAACTGGTCGAAGCTAATGAAGTTCTTCATATATTGAGATAATTCTTGTCTGTATACAAGACGTTCAAAAACCCTCATTATTACATTAGTCAGCGAAATAGGCCGCAACTGTGTGCAATTTTTAAAGTTGGGCTCTTTAGGCAAGGGAGTTATGTCGGCCAATTTCCAAAGATCAGGCACAATGTGATTTTCCAAAGAACAGTTGAAAATAGACTGCGCTTGGTGACTTAAGTCCCTCAGGGTTATGAAAACGGGAGATTGATATGGCTCCCGCCTCTTTTGCATTCTTATCCTTGAATGGATAGCCTCCATCCTTTTATGAGTATCTTTCCTATGTGTGATACGCGTTCAGGAATTTGAAATCGACGAAGTGACAAGGTTGACTTCGTAAACGTGTGTTTATCATCGGCTTACTTAGGAACTAGATCACTAAAACTTTTTGATCGTTCTTTTCATTTTTAACGATTTAAACTTTGGTTTTAAGGCGTAGTTTACGTGAAATTGCAAGTGATCAGTAGGTTTACATTTAAATGTTACTAAATTAAAATACGCTCAGTGACTTAAGTTTCCCAGACCTTTTAAAAAGTAAGAGGTGAAAGTGACTCACCCTTTCTGTCTCTGTCTTTGCATGCATGGCCTCCTTGTGATTCATACACACTCACCAAATTAGAATGAATAACTTAGCTTTACAGACTTTGCTGACTATATTATCGTATTTTTTCGGATATAGGGCGCATTATTTTTCCGAGAAATTCATGTTTTCTGTTAAAAATTACTGCCGAAATTTGGGTGCGTCTTAGAGATGAATATTTTCGGGAAACAAAGTTTCTTGATGACAGTTGTTATTTCTATTTAAGTTAATGACAAGGACAAGCAATGTTGGTAATTGACTTTTATATATGTGGTTTTTGTTCAATCAAGTGCAAGCTTGCTTTTTTTTGTACGCGTGCGACAATTTTGCGTTTGTTAATTAAACTCGAATCAATACATGATTCTTTCGCTTTGTTTCAAGTTAATTGGAAAAACAGGAAATGGTATTCTAACAAAATAAATTTGATCGCTGTCGTTTATGTAAACTTGACCGAACATTTTTTCTCTTCAAATTACGGTGCATCTGATAATCAAGTATTTCTGTGATATTTTGAGTTTGTCAACATGACACAGTTGAGTTGCCAAGTTGGGGGTGTGCCTTATAGCCGAGTGCGCCTTATAACCGAAAACAACGGGGGTTTCTTTCCTTTAAAACTAGCCGGTCGGCATCTGTTCTAAGCGAAAATTCAGTTCTCTTATGTAGGAGTGTTCTCATTATCTCAGCCCAGGCCTGGATGAATTTTCATTTCGTAATTTCTCAGTTTACTTTCTTTTCAAACATGTCAGATTTTAAGACGGAAAGTAATTATCTATGCTAATACACCATAGCAATCTTCATTAACACGAAGTCTTTCAAGTGGCTAACCTAAGTCGATATTGTATACGATCGATATGGATGTTTTTCAAATTGGATACCAACAACTCAAATATTTTTGTAAAATAATATCTTTACTAAAAGTGGGAAGAGATGATTTTCCTGAGAAGGGTAAAGCGTAGCTCATAAGAGATGTAAAAATGACCATGAAACTAACCTGCCCACAGCCACTTCTTTGACTGATTATATTTTGGATTGTATGCGCGGTTTTATCCAATTAAATAAGCAAATTTTAATGTTTCTTTAAAGATTTACTGGAAACATCTGAGAAGGGGTTAACAAGTGTACGCGCGGTTTTTAGGCGCGGTTCTATGCGCGGTTTTTACCTAATTAAATGTTAAAATTTTTATGTTACTTTTGAGGGTTTACCGGAAAGGTCTGAGAAGGGACTTATTATCGAGTTGTCGGCCTTTGAATCTCTTTACGGTGGTGAATTTAAAATATCAACTAAGCTGATTAAAATGAAATAATTTTTAATAGCCTCCACCGACGCAGCACCACTATAATTTTTAGGAACTTGCTCCCCTATTCTTCAAACTTTAGTTCAGTTTATAATTATTGCCTCTAAGTAGTCAGTGGCTTCCTCGATATGGCACCCGCCGAAGAATAATACGAAAAAAAATTTCCCTTTCGTTGGTCTATTAGTTCCATTGGAAAAAAACTGACTCAAAACGAAGTTTTCCGTGTTAAACTTCGGCAAGAAATCATTAAATATTATTATCCTTTGTAAAAATTTTTTATCTGATCGTTTTAATTCTTATGAAAATCTTTCATTTGCTGACATGGAAACCTGCTGAATGAGTTGAATGAAAATTAATTTTAAGCCGCTCCGGCCAAGAAAGTACTCAGCCATCGACAGTAAGCGTCCACGAGAACACCACTTTGCCGGCGAATCTTCCCAAAGATGTCAGTAAATCAGGAGTTTTCTCAGGCGCTTGCATCGGGAAAATTCAAGGCTGCACCTTCACGTTCAACATTGCCTGTGAAAAATAAGAAAGCCCAAAGTCCGCGAAGCCCAAGAAAAGAAGAATCATCATCAGCGATGATTCCGATTCTGATTAGCTGACTGAAATTAATCCGCTGTCTTCGGAAAATACTTTCCTTCGGATCCTTTGACTTTTTTCATTGAAGATTTCATCATTGCAGAGTCATTTAGCTTGAATTTGTTTGCCAGAACTGTTGTTTGTTAAAAAATGCGCATGTGATTTGCCCCTACGCGCTCTTAAATTGACAGGTGTTAGAACAATCGGGGGCTTGGATGTACTTTTACATCTGATCGCAATTTCTCACTTTGCTTTCTTTTCAGAGCCTAAGAAGATAGAGGAAGGTAATTATCCGACTGTGCTAATAAATCATAGAAAGATTAAATATCGGCACAAAGTCTTTTGAGTAGCACACGAACGCTGAGATTGTACACAGTCCATATGGATTATTTTTTCAGTTTTGTTTTATTTTCACCGGCCGAGAGAAGAACAAGAGGGAACGTAACTAACTGTGGCAATGGATCATGGAAATCTTTATTATCACACGGCCTTACAAGCTGTGCACTAAACGAGAAACAAAAGTAGGGACGGTTTAATCTAGAAAGATAACGTAGTTACTGTTTGTCAAGGTATTTGTAAAAGTCTCTGTGCATAGCTCTGTTATGGTTCATGTACGTTGACCAAGTTTGATTGGATAACTTGATTCTGGTGGCTCTGCTGCCTATTAATTCCGTCCCCATTCCTTCCTTCATAAAATCAGCGATGGCTTGGATATACTTTTATACCTGATCGCAATTTCTCATTTTCTTTTCTTTTTCAGACCCTCCAAAGTCGATGGAAGGTAATTATCCGGCTGTGCTAATAAATCATATAAATCTTCATTAAAACGAATTCTTTCAAGTGAGAAACGAAAGCCGATGTTGTATATAGTCGACATGGTTATTTTTTAAGTTAGAAACTAACAATCCAATTCTTTTTTTGTAAAATAATACCTATAATGAAAGTGGAAAGGATAATTTTGTTGAGAGGGGGTAAATCGTTGCTTGTAAGAGCTGTATAAAGGACCCTCTTGATCTTGTGTTCTTTGACGTATCGGGAATCTTGAATTAAGCCCAAATGATTCAGTAAACAACGATTCAGTTATAGGGTATTATACGAGTTTCTTAATCTCGTCTGACGGGAAAGTATAGAGAAGTAGAGACTGATTATATCAATGGTAATATCTTTCTTGTTCACTTCGCAATTCTGCCGTTCAAACGAGCAACAAAACAGCCAGAGAAGCTGAGTATTTGGCTATTTAAGGGAAAAGGGAAAATGATTCTTGGTGTACCCATTAAAAACAGGTGTGATGAGGAGGCGCAGGTTAACCGACTTACCGAACCTCCTTCCCTCTAAGCATTCAGGACCTTCTTAAAGTTTATACACACTCGTAAAGTTGAAATGAATAAGATGAATACGCTGATTCTGATAAGCGTTAACGTCATTTTTACACAAGGTCTGCATACTTCCAATTGGCTAATCAGTGACTAATCAGGGGCTAATCAGTGGCAACGCAGAACGCATTTTTTGTGATCCAAGTTTTTCTCTCTTTTTTAATTGGGTGAAATGAAAGATATGCGGCAATGAACTCCACAAGTTTCATCTCTTAGGAAAACGTAAGGATTATTTTATTATTCTCGGTCACAGAAGAATGCATTATTACTGATGCATTCCACTAATAATTTTTTCGTAAGGTCATTTAATTCAATCGGTCAGCCAACGAACTCTAACCGTTCCCACGACTCGTGTTTCATGTAAGATCGTAAACATTTGTCCAGCCGTCGATTTCTTCTCAAAAAAATCACTTAATGTCATTTGCTCGTGTTCTGGTTTTCACAGTAACTGCAATCTTTTTTAAAATAAATAGTTAAACGCTAAGTGTTCAATAGCTGCTATTGTTTCTGTCTTAGTAGTCTTCAGTTAAGCGTTTTCATATCAACTTAACGAATTTGATTTGTGTGTTATTGACAAGCACCTTATTTTAACAATTTCGATTTTCAGGGCACTTAACGAGAAACAAAAGTAAGGATGGTTTTATCTAGAGATATAACGTAGTTACCGTTGGTCTCTTTTAACAACGACCTCTCTTTTTTATACTTTTGCCTTCGGCTTGTGGTTTAACAACTTTAGTCCACGTGGTTTATTGCGCCGGTAATTGTGGTTTAATTCTAAAGTAAACAGTGACGTTTAAGTGTGATTGATATGCTTCATCTTTCTGTTACTTTCAAATTGGCATACAAGTTGGATATAGAAAGTTATCAAGGATTAAAAGTAATTGCGGTTCCTTTCATGCCATTGTACTTTCCCCTTAAAAGTGAAATGAAATTTCCCATAATAGTCTTTTTTTTTTCCGATTGTAGTCGTTTTCAGCGGGACCATGGTAAATCAAAATTTACAATATATATTTTCCAGCATAACGTGTGTATATTTTACAACGAACTTCAAAATATAGGAGTTTCCTTTTTCCCTGACTAGAAAAAAATGCGAGATCAGGGCATGAAACAGGCTCTGTGACAATATTTAAGCGCCTACAAAAGAGGCGCGTCTAGCAGAGTAAACTCTGGCCTGGGTGATTCTTCACTGATGTCTGTTGACTTTTTAGTGCTCACACTGAATTTCCTCTGGGAGGAGCAAATGTCCGATTTTAATTCCGTTTAAAGTTTGTAACTGACATCCCTCGTTGGAAGAATCTCCTAGATACAATTGGATAATTAAAGAACCCTAGTTTTGCACTCTTATCTGGTGGAGTATGTAACCCACCTTTTCTTCGCACCAGTCTTCTAGACGATCAATACTAAAACTATTCATTCTGCCGGAGTGTGTGCCAGCCTCTGTTGGAGACTGGTCCATCCAAGAGGTGTCTGTTCGCATCTCAGATTTCATCTTTAAGACCGCATTTTTCAATGCGCCTTATTAAGCATAGCTATGCTCTTGTTGATGCTATGTTATTTGACTTAAAGTTTAAGTAATTTATCAGTATTAAATCCTCTGTTCAAATAATCACGAATCGCCTATTGAGCGCGAAGGGTTTCAAAAGAATAGCACTGTAGCTTAGTATACCGAATTCTGAACAAGAGGCTATAAATTTAACCCCGGCGACTGAGAGAGAAATCTCGCCGCATTACTCATGCCTGAATGGACTGGTGTAAATTAAGTTCCGTAAATGACCAAGCTATTCCATCTCTAATGATCCGTTTAAAGCGTAGCCTTCTCTGACGGTTTCAAGCACTAGCTATTTCGAGCGTCTTAGCGCTTTATTTTCACTTTGTATTATTAGTTGCTGCTGCGTGTGTCTTGTCTCCCTCCAGAAGTAAATAATTGTCATGATGGACACGTCAGATCTCAAATCCTTTCATCAAATAGTGCACTAAATACGATTAGTTTATGGCTACCCCTCATTATTTGAGAGAGAAAACAAGTCCAAAAGTCTTTTACCCTTTTTCCTCCCTTTTTTCACACACTAAATTTGATGTAATTATTTGTTTAAATTCAATGATAAGCGGGAGAGGGGAGAATTGCGGTTGACTTATTGGAGTTGGAAGTAACACAAAGGTAATAGGCTGCGATTGTGAATCATTGTTTATTTTGCAGTTCAGAAGTTTATTCTTTATTGAAAAAAAGCATGGTCATTGTCCCTTTTCCAGGAATAGTTAAATATGACTAGTTTTCTTCGGATTTCAGAAAAAAATTGGTTTTTGCGTTTGACTGGAATGTTTTACTTTTTCCTTAGAAAAACACTTTATAGTTTGATTTTTTTTTCGTGTGTAGCAAGCTCAAAGAACAATACGATGCTGCTACATGCTTTTGTTTATCTTATTCCTTTTTAACTACCAGCTTTCTTATATTGACGATGTAACATAGTTTACAGTGACGTTGAGAAAGGCGTTTTATCCTACAACGGTGAACAATAACTGAATAAGTAAATGCTGCTCAAAAATATAAAATATGGCTTGTGTATAGGCTATATGGATATTTTACATATCCAAAAATACGTCTTAGGATATCCAACAAGTAAGGAAGAAAAAAAAAAGGGAACGTAACTAACTGTGGCAATGAATCATGAAAATCTCTATTATCACACGGCCTTAAAAGCTGTGCACTAAACGAGAAAAAAAAGTAGGGACAATTTTTATCAAGAAAGATAACGTGGTTACCGTTTGACAGTCTAGTTGTAAAAGTCTTTGTACATAGCTCTATAATGGTTCGTGTACGTTCACCAAGTTTAATTGGATAACTTGACTATCTTGACTATGGCGGCTCTGCTGACTATTAATTCCTTTCCCTTCTCCTTCCCTAATAACATCATCAGGTGCTTGGATGTACTTTGATACCCGATCATAATTTCTCATTTTGTTTTCTTTTCAGAGACAAAGAGGAGGAAGCTAGGTAATTATCTATGCTAGTAAATTATACAAATCTTCATGATCGGCACAAAGTCTTCCAAGTAGCACACGAAAGCTGTGCACTTAAAGAGAAACCAAAAGTAGGGACGGTTTTATCTAGAAAGATAACGTGGTTACCATTTGTCGGTCTATTTGTAAAAGTCGTTATGCATAGCTCTATTATGGTTCATGTACTTTCACTAAGTTTGATTGGAGAACTTGACTCTGGTGGCTCTGCTGTGCTCTGCATAGCTCTATTATGGTTCATGTACTTTCACCAAGTTTGATTGGATAACTTGACTCTGGTAGCTCTGCTGACTATTTATTCCTTCCCTTTTCCCTTCCCTCATAAAATCAGCGGGGACTTGGATATACTTTGATACCCGATCATAATTTCTCATTTTCTTTTCTTTTCAGAGGGAGCGAAGTGGTTGAAAGGTAATTTTCTATAATATTAAACCATGGAAATCTTAATTACGGCACAAAGTCTTCCAAGTAGCACACGAAAGCCGACATTGTACACAGTCCATATATATAATTTTATTTCATATATTTTTTTTGTTTCATTTTCACCGAGGGAGAAAAGAGGGGGAACGTAACTAACTGTGGCAATGAATCATGAAAATCTCTATTATCACACGGCCTTAAAAGCTGTGCACTAAACGAGAAAAAAAAGTAGGGACAATTTTTATCAAGAAAGATAACGTGGTTACCGTTTGACAGTCTAGTTGTAAAAGTCTTTGTACATAGCTCTATATTGGTTCATGTACGTTCACCAAGTTTAATTGGATAACTTGACTATCTTGACTATGGCGGCTCTGCTGACTATTAATTCCTTTCCCTTCTCCTTCCCTAATAACATCATCAGGGGCTTGGATGTACTTTGATACCCGATCATAATTTCTCATTTTGTTTTCTTTTCAGAGAGAAAGGAGAGGTTGCAAGGTAATTATCTATGCTAGTAAATTATACAAATCCTCATGATCGGCACAAAGTCTTCCAAGTAGCACACGAAAGCTGTGCACTTAAAGAGAAACCAAAAGTAGGGACGGTTTTATCTAGAAAGATAACGTGGTTACCGTTTGTCAGTCTATTTGTAAAAGTCTTTATGCATAGCTCTATTGTGGTTCATGTACTTTCACCAAGTTTGATTGGAGAACTTGACTCTGGTGGCTCTGCTGTGCTCTACATAGCTCTATTATGGTTCATGTACTTTCACCAAGTTTGATTGGATAACTTGACTCTGGTAGCTCTGCTGACTATTAATTCCTTCCCTTTTCCCTTCCCTCATAAAATCAGCGGGGACTTGGATATACTTTGATACCCGATCATAATTTCTCACTTTCTTTTCTTTTCAGAGAGAGTGAAGTGGTTGAAAGGTAATTATCTATACTATTAAATCATGGAAATCTTCATTACGGCACAAAGTCTTCCAAGTAGCACACGAAAGCCGACACTGTACACAGTCCATATGGATAATTTATATTTCATTTATTTTTTTGTTTCATTTTCACCTAGGGTAAAAAGAGGGGAATGTAATTAACTGTGGCAATGGATCATGAAAATCTCCATTATCACACGGCCTTACAAGCTGTGGACTTAACTAGAAACAAAAGCAGGGACAGTTTCATCTAGAAAGATAACGTGTTCACCGTTTGTCAGTCTATTTGTAAAAGTCTTCATGCAAAGCTCTATTATGGTTCATGTAACTTCACCAAGTCTGATTGGATAACTTGACAATGGTGGCTTTGCTGACTATTAATTCATTCCCTTTTCCCTCCCCTCATAAAATCAGCGGGGGCTTGGATGTACTTTGATACCCGATCATAATTTCCCATTTTCTTTTCTTTCAGTGAGAGAGAAGAGGTCGGAAGGTAATTATCTATGCTAGTAAATCATGGAAATCTTCATTATCGGCACAAAGTCTTCCGAGTAGCACACAGAAGATATATGTTGTTGTTATGAAAGCAATATGTCGATTGCGTGACCAAAGAGTTAAGGAGCATTCCTGCCTTTGAAATTACTCAAAATCGTGCAGGAGAACTTTTTCAGAAACAAATAACAAATTTATACTCAGTTTTGTTAAATTACTTTGTCTTTTATAATTTGAAGTTTGTTTCTGCAGAGATATTCTGCCATTGTTCTGTCTAGTACGATTATGCACCAGTGCCAGCAACGGTATACCATTAAATACATTGCTGGTCTCTCGCATACGAATCTTAAGTTTCTGCCCCTTCGTTGACTTGCTTACCCGTGCCTTTTAACTAGCCTAAGGTAAACGAAAATCCACAAAATGTTAACTTGCAGAGACCTTTACAGGAGTTAAGTTAGGGCTTGCATGACCTAATATGCATGATTGCGGTACGAGTCGTCGTGCTCGTGACAGAAGAATTTTGACCTACGAGTGGGGTCAGTCGACGTCATTTAAATAGGCACAAATACGAGGAAAAGAGACAGTGAGTTTGGGTATCCATTTAGCTCTGAGTTTTCCTCAATTTATACTCATGTTATTTTTTTTTCTGCATGAGTAAAACTATGATGTTTGTTGACTTTTCTATTTAAAAGCGAGACAATTAAATTAACAAAATCCATTCGATTTTTCTCACGTGAAACTAAGAAAAAGAATAATTTCCCGCCCCCTTTGGATCGGAAGTCTCGCTTGTGAATGAAACGGAAGCTTCTTACTCATTTAAGTTTATAGCTGGAAGTGCTTGCTCGTACGGCCGACGGGACAGGAGTAAATTATTTGAGGTGGATAGATACAATTGGATAATTAAAGAAACCTAGTTTTGCACTCTTATCTGGTGGAATATGTAACCTACTTTTTCTTCGCACTAGTCTTCTAGACGATGAACACTAAAACTTTTCATCCAGCCAGAGTATGTGCCAGCCTCTGTTGGAGAATGGTTCATCCAAGAGGTTTCTGTTCGCAACTTGGATTTCATCTTTGAGACCGTATTTTTCAATGCGTTTTTTTTAAGCATAGCTATGCTCTTGTTAATGCGATGTTATGTGACTAAAAGTTTGAGTAATTTATCGTTAGTAAATCCTCTGTTCAAATAATCACGAATCAACCATCGAGCGCGAAGGGTTTCAAAAGAATAGCACTGTAGCTTGGTATACCGAATTCTAAGCAAGATGTTATAAATTTAACCCTGGTGACTGGGAGAGATATCTCGCCGCATTACCCATGCCTGAATCGACTGATGTAAATTAAATTCCGCACACGACTAGGCTATTCCATCTTGAATGATCCGTTAAAAGTGTGACTTTCTCTGACGGTTTCTAGCGCTAACTATTTCGAGCGTCTTGGCGCTTTATTTTCACGTTGTATTATTAGTTTTTGCCACGAGCGTCTCCCCCAGAAGTAAATAAATGTGATGATGGACATGTCAGTGTGTCAACCTTACATCAAATTATGCATTAAATATGATACGTTTATGGCAACTCCTCATTATTTGAGAGAGACCAGAAGGCAAAAGTCTTTTACCCTTCTTCCTTTCTCTTTTTTCACATATTAAATTTGATATAATTATTTGTTTAAACTTAATGAGAAGCGGGGGAAGGGAGAATTGCGGTTGACTTCTTGGAGTTGGAAGTTGAAATCATTGTTTATTTTGCAGTTCAGAAGTTTATTCGTTACTGAAAAAAAACATGCTCATTGTCCCCTTCTCGGGAATAGTTTAATATAAATAATTTTCTTCGGATTTCAGAAAACAATCAGTTTTTGCATTTGACTGGAATGTTTTACTTTTTACTGAGAAAAAAACTTTGTAGTTTGATTTTTTTTTGGTAGCGAGTATGTGAATTGTTTTGACTTTTTTCACTCTTAGGCTTTCAGAACACAGATTTATTTCAGTTGTTTCCCACATTTTATTGCTCGAGCCTTTCTTCCCTCGAAGAAACAATATGATGCTGCTACCTGCTTTTGTTTATCTTATTCCTTTTTGACTGCCAACTTCCTTATGTTGACGATGTAACATAGTTTACAGTGACGTTGAGAATGGCGTTTTATCCTACAACAGTGAACGACAAATGAATAAGTAAATGCTGCTCAAAAATAGCAATAGGGCGTGTGTTTAGGCTCATATAAATATTTTACATCTCCAAAAATATGTGTTAGGATATCCAAATAGGTGGATATCCAAACGTGTAAGGGAGAAAAAAAAGAGGGAACGTAACTAACTGTGGCAATGGATCATGGAAATCTCTATTATCACACGGCCTTACAACCTGTGCACTTAACGAGAAACAAAAGTAGGGACAGTTTTATCTAGAAAGATAACGTGGTTACCGTTTGTCGTTCTGTGTTGTAAAAGTCTTTATGCATAGCTCTATTATGGTTCATGTACTTTCACCAAGTTTGATCGCATAACTTGACTATGGTGGCTCTGCTCACTATTAACTCCTTCCCTTTTCCCTTCCCTCATAAAATCAGAGGGGGCTTGGATGTACTTTGATACCCGATCATAATATCTCATTTTCTTTTCTTTTTTAGAGAAAGAGAAGTGGTTGGAAGGTAATTATCTATGCTAGTAAATCATGGAAATCTTTATTATCGGCACAAAGTCTATCAAGTAAATCATGGAAATCTTTATTTTCGGCACAAAGTCTTTCAAGTAGGACACGGAAGCCGAGATTGTACACAATCCATACGGATTATTTTTTTTCAATTTTCTTTTGTTTTCACCGAGGGAGAAAAAAGAGGGAACGTAACTAACTGTGGCAATGGATCAAGAAAATCTCTATTATCACACGGCCTTACAACCTGTGCACTTAACGAGAAACAAAAATAGGGACAGTTTTATCTAGAAAGATAATGTGGTTACTGTTTGTCATTCTATGTTGCAAATTCTTTATGCATAGCTCTATTATGGTTCATGTACTTTCACCAAGTTTGATCGCATAACTTGACTATGGTGGCTCTGCCCACTATTAACTCCTTCCCTTTTCCCTTCCCTCATAAAATCAGAGGGGGCTTGGATGTACTTTGATACCCGATCATAATATCTCATTTTCTTTTCTTTTCAGGGAGAGAGAAGTGGTTGGAAAGTAATTATCTATGCTAGTAAATCATGGAAATCTTTATTATCGGCACAAAGTCTATCAAGTAAATCATGGAAATCTTTATTTTCGGCACAAAGTCTTTCAAGTAGGACGCGGAAGCCGAGATTGTACACAATCCATACGGATTATTTTTTTCAATTTTCTTTTATTTTCACCGAGGGAGAAAAAAGAGGGAACGTAACTAACTGTGGCAATGGATCAAGAAAATCTCTATTATCACACGGCCTTACAACCTGTGCACTTAACGAGAAACAAAAATAGGGACAGTTTTATCTAGAAAGATGATGTGGTTACTGTTTGTCATTCTATGTTGTAAATTCTTTATGCATAGCTCTATTTATCTAGAAAGATAATGTGGTTACTGTTTGTCATTCTATGTTGTAAATTCTTTATGCATAGCTCTATTATGGTTTATGTACTTTCACCAAGTTTGATCGATAACTTGACTATGGTGGCTTTGCTGACTTGTAACTCCTTCCCTCTTCTCTTCCCTCATAAAATCAGAGGGGGCTTGGATGTACTCTGATACCCGATCATAATGTCTCATTTTGTTTACTTTTCAGAGAGAGAGGAGAGCTTTGAAGGTAATTATCTATGCTAGGGAATCATAGAAATCATCCTGAAAAAGTCTTTCAAGCAGCACACAAAAGGCGAGATTGTACACAATCCATATGGATTACTTTTCAGTTTTTCTTTTGTTTTCACCGAGGGAGAAAAAATAGGGAACGTAACTAGCGTGAGTAAAACTATAATGTTTGTTGACTTTTCTATTTATCTATAGCGCATTTTTTCTATAGCGCATTCTATGGACTTAAGCTAGTTTACGTATCGTTCTATAAGTTTAAAAACAATGGCAACAACGTTCACCAAGTTTGATTGGATAAGTTGACTCTTATCTAGAAAGATAATGTGGTTACTGTTTGTCATTCTATGTTGTAAATTCTTTATGCATAGCTCTATTATGGTTTATGTACTTTCACCAAGTTTGATCGATAACTTGACTATGGTGGCTTTGCTGACTTGTAACTCCTTCCCTCTTCTCTTCCCTCATAAAATCAGAGGGGGCTTGGATGTACTCTGATACCCGATCATAATGTCTCATTTTGTTTACTTTTCAGAGATAGAGCAGAGATTTGAAGGTAATTATCTATGCTAGGGAATCATAGAAATCATCCTGAAAAAGTCTTTCAAGCAGCACACAAAAGGCGAGATTGTACACAATCCATATGGATTACTTTTCAGTTTTTCTTTTGTTTTCACCGAGGGAGAAAAAATAGGGAACGTAACTAGCGTGAGTAAAACTATAATGTTTGTTGACTTTTCTATTTATCTATAGCGCATTTTTTCTATAGCGCATTCTATGGACTTAAGCTAGTTTACGTATCGTTCTATAAGTTTAAAAACAATGGCAACAACGTTCACCAAGTTTGATTGGATAAGTTGACTCTGGTTGCTCTGCTGACTATTAATTCCTTCTCTTTTTCCTTCCCTCATAAAATCGGCGGGGGCTTGGATATACTTTTATGCCTGATCGTAATTTCTTATTCTGTTTTCTTTTTAGACTGGTTTGAGCAGACGAAAGGTAATTATTCCGCTGCGCTAATAAATCATAAAAATTTTCGTTATTGGCACAAAGTTATCCAAGTAGCACACGAAAGCCGAGATTGTACACATTCCATATGGATTATTTTTTCAGTTTTCTTTTATTTTCACCACGGGGGGAAAAAGAGGGAAGCTAACTAACTGTGACAATCTATTATCGCACGGCCTTAATTCCTTCCCTATTACCATCCCTCATAAAATCAGAGGGGGCTTGGATGTACTCTGATACCCGATCATAATGTCTCATTTTGTTTACTTTTCAGAGATAGATGGGAGATTTGAAGGTAATTATCTATGCTAGGGAATCATAGAAATCATCCTGAAAAAGTCTTTCAAGCAGCACACAAAAGGCGAGATTGTACACAATCCATATGGATTACTTTTCAGTTTTTCTTTTGTTTTCACCGAGGGAGAAAAAATAGGGAACGTAACTAGCGTGAGTAAAACTATAATGTTTGTTGACTTTTCTATTTATCTATAGCGCATTTTTTCTATAGCGCATTCTATGGACTTAAGCTAGTTTACGTATCGTTCTATAAGTTTAAAAACAATGGCAACAACGTTCACCAAGTTTGATTGGATAAGTTGACTCTGGTTGCTCTGCTGACTATTAATTCCTTCTCTTTTTCCTTCCCTCATAAAATCGGCGGGGGCTTGGATATACTTTTATGCCTGATCGTAATTTCTTATTCTGTTTTCTTTTTAGACTGGTTTGAGCAGACGAAAGGTAATTATTCCGCTGCGCTAATAAATCATAAAAATTTTCGTTATTGGCACAAAGTTATCCAAGTAGCACACGAAAGCCGAGATTGTACACATTCCATATGGATTATTTTTTCAGTTTTCTTTTATTTTCACCACGGGGGGAAAAAGAGGGAAGCTAACTAACTGTGACAATCTATTATCGCACGGCCTTAATTCCTTCCCTATTACCATCCCTCATAAAATCAGAGGGGGCTTGGATGTACTCTGATACCCGATCATAATGTCTCATTTTGTTTACTTTTCAGAGATAGAGGGGAGCTTTGAAGGTAATTATCTATGCTAGGGAATCATAGAAATCATCCTGAAAAAGTCTTTCAAGCAGCACACAAAAGGCGAGATTGTACACAATCCATATGGATTACTTTTCAGTTTTTCTTTTGTTTTCACCGAGGGAGAAAAAATAGGGAACGTAACTAGCGTGAGTAAAACTATAATGTTTGTTGACTTTTCTATTTATCTATAGCGCATTTTTTCTATAGCGCATTCTATGGACTTAAGCTAGTTTACGTATCGTTCTATAAGTTTAAAAACAATGGCAACAACGTTCACCAAGTTTGATTGGATAAGTTGACTCTGGTTGCTCTGCTGACTATTAATTCCTTCTCTTTTTCCTTCCCTCATAAAATCGGCGGGGGCTTGGATATACTTTTATGCCTGATCGTAATTTCTTATTCTGTTTTCTTTTTAGACTGGTTTGAGCAGACGAAAGGTAATTATTCCGCTGCGCTAATAAATCATAAAAATTTTCGTTATTGGCACAAAGTTATCCAAGTAGCACACGAAAGCCGAGATTGTACACATTCCATATGGATTATTTTTTCAGTTTTCTTTTATTTTCACCACGGGGGGAAAAAGAGGGAAGCTAACTAACTGTGACAATCTATTATCGCACGGCCTTAATTCCTTCCCTATTACCATCCCTCATAAAATCAGAGGGGGCTTGGATGTACTCTGATACCCGATCATAATGTCTCATTTTGTTTACTTTTCAGAGATAGAGGGGAGCTTTGAAGGTAATTATCTATGCTAGGGAATCATAGAAATCATCCTGAAAAAGTCTTTCAAGCAGCACACAAAAGGCGAGATTGTACACAATCCATATGGATTACTTTTCAGTTTTTCTTTTGTTTTCACCGAGGGAGAAAAAATAGGGAACGTAACTAACTTTGGTAATGGATCATGAAAATCTATATTACCACACGGCCTTACAAGCTGTGCACTAAACGAGAAACAAAAGTAGGGACAATTTTTTCCAGAAAGATAACGTGGTTACCGTTTGTCAGTCTACTTGTAACTTGACTCTGGTGGCTCTGCTGACTATTAATTCCTTCCCTTTTTCTCTTGCCTCATAAAATCAGCGGGGGCTTGGATATACTTCGATACCTGATCTTATTTTCTCTTTTTTTTTCTTTTCAGAAACTTTAGAGTTAATGCCAGGTAATTATTCGGCTATTCCAATAACTCATAGAGATTTTCATCGACACGATGAATAGATAATTTTATGTATTTTCATACCTTATCGTAATTAATCATTTTGTTTTTATTTTAGAGATGACGAAGTGGCTAAAAGGTAACTTATTTAAGTTGTAAATCATTGTTAATTTTGCAGTTCAGAAGTTTATACTTTACTGAAAAAAACATGCTCATTATCCCCTTCTCGGGAATAGTTAATTATAATAATTTTCTTCGGATTTCAGAAAACAATTAGTTTTTGTGTTTGACTAGAATGTTTCACTTTTTAATGAGAAAAAACACCTTGTAGTTTGATTTTTTTTGGTAGCGAGTACTAGGTGAATTGTTTTAACTCTTTTCACTCTTAGGCTTTCAGAATACAGATTTATTTCATTTGTTTCCCACATTTTATTGCTCGAGCCTTTCTTCCCTAGAAGAATCAATATGATGCTGCTATCTGCTTTTGTTTATCTTATACCTTTTTGAGTGCAAACTTTCCTATATTGACGATGTAACATAGTTTACAGTGACGTTGAGAATGGCGTTTTATCCTATAACAGTAAACGACAAATGAATAAGTAAATGCTGCTCAAAATCATGGAAATCTTTATTATCGGCACAAAGTCTCTCAAGTAAATCATGGAAATCTTTATTTTCGGCACAAAGTCTTTCAAGTAGAACAGGGAAGCCGAGATTGGATTATTTTTTCAGTTTTGTTTTATTTTCAGCGAGGGAGAAAAAAGAGGGAACGTAACTAACTGTGGCAATGGATCATGAAATGCTCTATTATCACACGGCCTTACAACCTGTGCACTTAACGAGAAACAAAAATAAGGACAGTTTTATCTAGAAAGATAACGTGGTTACTGTTTGTCATTCTATGTTGTAAATTCTTTATGCATAGCTCTATTATGGTTCATGTACTTTCACCAAGTTTGATTGGATAACTTGACTATGGTGGCTCTGCTGACTTGTAACTCCTTCCCTCTTCTCTTCCCTCATAAAATCAGAGGGGGCTTGGATGTACTTTGATACCCGATCATAATGTCTCATTTTGTTCTCATTTCAGAGAGAGAGAAGAGGTTGGAAGGTAATTATCTATGCTAGTGAATCATAGAAATCATCCTGAAAAAGTCTTTCAAGCAGCACACAAAAGCCGAGATTGTACACAATCCATATGGATTACTTTTTCAGTTTTTCTTTTGTTTTCACCGAGGGAGAAAAAAAGAGGGAACGTAACTAACCGTGGCAATGGATCATGAAAATCTCTATTATCACACGGTCTTACAAGCTGTACACTACGAGAAACAAAAGTAGGGACAGTTTTATCCAGAAAGATAACGTGGTTACCGTTTGTCAGTCTATTTGTAAATTGACTCTTGGTGGCTCTGCTGACTATTAATTCCTTCCCTTTCTCTCTTCCCTCATAAAACCAGCGGGGGTTTGGATGTACTTTGATACCGATCATACTTTTTCATTTTCTTTCCTTTTCAGGGAAAATGAATTTCCAATAACGAAAGCCGAGATTGTACACAGTCCATATGGATTCCCTTTTTAGTTTTGTTTTATTTTCACCCAGGGATAAAAAAAAAAGGGAATGTAACTAACTGTGGCGATAGATTGTAAAAATCTCCATGATCATACGGCCTTACAAACTGTGCACTTAACTTGAAGCAAAAGTAAGGACAGTTTTATCTAGAAAGATAACGTGGTTACGATTTTTCAGCCTATTTGTAAACGTCTTTATGCATAGCTCTATCGTGGTCCATGTACTTTCATCAAGTTTGATTGGATAACTTGACTATGGTGGTTCTGCTGACTATTAATTCCTTCCCTTTTCCCTTCCCTCATCAAATCAGTAGGGGGCTTGGATATACTTCGATACCTGATCTTATTTTCTCTTTTTTTTTTCTTTTCAGAAACTTTAGAGTTAATGCCAGGTAATTATTCGGCTATTCCAATAAGTCATAGAGATTTTCATCGACACGATGAATAGATAATTTTATATAGTCGATATAGTTATTTTTAAATTAGACACCGACAATTTAATTTTTTTAGTGAGATAATACCTATGATAAAATTGGAAGGGATGATTTTGTTGAAAGGAGTAAATCGTAGCTTTTAATTATGGCTCTAGTATGGTTCATCTACTTTCACCAAGTTTGATTGGATAACTTGACTATGGTGGCTCTGCTAACTATTAATTCCTTCGCTTTTCCTTTCCCTCATCAAATCATCGGGGGCTTGGAAGTACCTTGATACCCGATCATCACATGGTTACCGTTTGTCAGTCTATTTGTAAAAGTCTTTATCCAAAGTTCTATTTTGGTTCATGTACTTTCACCAAGTTTGATTGGATAACTTGACTATGGTGGCTCTGGTGACTATTTATTCCTTCCCTTTTCCTTTCCCTTATCAAATCATCGGGAACTTGGATATGCTTTGATACCCAATCATAATTTCTCATTTTATTTTCTTTTTAGAGCCAGAGAGTTGGATGCAAAGTAATTATCTATGCTAGTAAATCTTACAAATCTTCATGATCGGCACAAAGTCTTCCAAGTGGCACACAAAAGCCGAGATTTTACACAATCCATATGGTTTCCAGTTTTGTTTTATTTTCATCGAATGATGTAACTAAGTGTCGCCATGGATCATGAAAATCTCTATGATCAAACGGCCTTACAAGCTGTGCACTTAACTAGAAACAAAAGTAGGGACAGTTTTATCTAGAGAGATAACGTGGTTACCGTTTCTCAGTCTATTTGTAAAAGTATTTATTCAAAGCTCTATTATGGTTTATGGTAGCACACGAAAGCTGAGATTGTACACAGTCCATATGGATTATTATTTCACTTTTCTTTTATTTTCACCGAGGGAGGAAAAAAAGGGAATGTAACAACCTGTGGCAATCGACCATGAAAATCTTTATGATCACACGGCCTTACAAGCTACGCACTTAAATAAATACAAAAGTAGGGACAGTTTTATTTAGAGAGATAACGTGGTTACCGTTTGTCAGTCTATTTGTAAAAGGTTTTTTTCGAAAGCTGTATTATGTTTCATGTACTTTCGCCAAGTTTTATTGGATAACTTGACTATGGTGGCTCTGCTGACTATTAACTCCTTCCCTTTTCCCTTTCCTCGTCTAATCATCGGGAACTTGGATATACTTTGATACCCAATCATAATTTCTCATTTTGTTTCCTTTTCAGAGACAGAGAGGAGGAAGCTAGGTAATTATCTATGCTAGTAAATCATACAAATCTTCATGATCGGCACAAAGTCTTCCAAGTAGCACACGAAAGCTGAGATTGTACACAGTCCATATGGATTATTTTTTCAGTGTTCTTTTATTTTCACCGAGGGAGAAAAAAAAGGAAATGTAAGTAACTGTGGCAATCGATCATGAAATGCTCTATGATCACACGGCCTTACAAGCTGTGCACTTAAATAAATAAAAAAGTAAGGACAGTTTTATTTAGAGAGATAACGTGGTTACCGTTTGTCAGTCTATTCGTAAAAGTTTTTATCCAAAGCTCTATTATGTTTCATGTACTTTCACCAAGTTTGATTGGATAACTTGACTATGGTGGCCCTGCTGACTATTAACTCCTTCCCTTTTCCCTTTCCTCGTCTAATCATCGGGAACTTGGATATACTTTGATACCCAATCATAATTTCTCATTTTGTTTCCTTTTCAGAGACAGAGAGGAGGAAGCTAGGTAATTATCTATGCTAGTAAATCATACAAATCTTCATGATCGGCACAAAGTCTTCCAAGTAGCACACGAAAGCTGAGATTGTACACAGTCTATATGGATTATTTTTTCAGTTTTATTTTATTTTCATCGAGGGAGAAAAAAATAAGGGAATGTGACTAGTTGTGACAATCGATCATGAAAAGCTCTATGTTCACCCGGCCTTACAAGCTGTGCACTTAAATAAATACAAAAGTAGGGACAGTTTTATCTAGAACGATAACGTGCTTACCGTTTGTCAGTCTTTTTGTAGGGGGCTTGGATATACTTCGATACCTGATCGTAATTTCTCTTTTTTTTTCTTTTCAGAAACTTTAAAGTTGATGCCAGGTAATGTTTCGGCTATTCCAATAAGTCATAGAGATTTTCATTGACACGAAGTCTTTCAAGAAAGAAACGAACGTCGATATTTTATATAGTCGATATAGTTATTTTTTAAATTAGACACCGAAAATTTAATTTTTTTAGTGAGATAATACCTATGATACAATTGGAAGGGATGATTTTGTTAAACGGGTAAATCGTAGCTTTTAATTATGGCTCTAGTATGGTTCATCTACTTTCATCAAGTTTGATTGGATAACTTGACTATGGTGGCTCTGCTGACTATTAATTCCTTCGCTTTTCCCTTCCCTCATCAAATCATCGGGGGCTTGGAAGTACTTTGATACCCGATCATCACGTGGTTATCGTTTGTCCGTCTATTTGTAAAAGTCTTTATCCAAAGCTTTATTATGGTTCATGTACTTTCACCAAGTTTGATTGGATAACTTGACTATGGTGGCTCCGTTGACTATTAACTAGTTCCCTTTTCCCTTTCCTCGTCAAATCATCGGATTATTATTTTAGTTTTCTTTTATTTTCACCGAGGGAGGAAAAAAAAGGAATATAACTAACTGTGGCAATCGATCATGAAAAGCTCTATGTTCACACGGCCTTACAAGCTGTGCACTTAAATAGATACAAAAGTAGGGACAGTTTTATCTAGAAAGATAATGTGGTTACCGTTTGTCAGTCTATTTGAAAAAGTCTTTATCCAAAGCTCTATTATGTTTCATGTACTTTCACCAAGTTTGATTGGATAACTTGACTATGGTGGCTCCGCTGACTATTAACTTGTTCCCTTTTCCCTTTCGTCGTCAAATCATCGGATTATTATTTTAGTTTTCTTTTATTTTCACCGAGGGAGGAAAAAAAAGTGAATATAACTAACTATGGCAATCGATCATGAAAAGCTCTATGTTCACCCGGCCTTAAAAGCTGTGCACGTAAAAAAAAAAAAAAGTAGGAACAGTTTTATCTAGAAAGATAACGTGGTTACCGTTTGTCAGTCTATTTGTAAAAGTCCAATGTTGTATTATGTTTCATGTCCTTTCACCGAGTTTGAATGGATAACTTGACTACGGTGGCTCTTCCTTCCCTTTTCCCTTTCCTCACCAAATCATCGGGAACTTGGATATACTTTGATACCCAATCCTTATTTTTTTATTTTTTTTCCTTTTCAGAGGCAGTGTGGAGTTTGCCAGGTAATTATCAATGCTAGAAAATCATACAAATCTTCATGATCGGCACAAAGTCTTCCAAGTAGCACTCAAAAGCCGAGATTTTACACAATCCATATGGATTACAGTTTTCTTTTATTTTCATCGAGGGAGACAAAGGGGGGGATGTAACTAAGTGTCGCCATGGATCATGAAAATCTCTATGATCACACGGCCTTACAAGCTATGCACTCAACTAAAAACAAAAGCAGGGACAGTTTTATCTGGAGAGATAACGTGATTACCGTTTGTCAGTCTATTTGTAAAAGTCTTTATCCAAAGCTCTATTATGGTTCATGTACTTTCACCAAATTTGATTGGATAACTTGACTATGGTGGCTCTGGTGACTATTAATTCCTTCCCTTTTCCTTTCCCTCACCAAATCATCGGGAACTTGGATATACTTTGATACCCAATCATAAATTCTCATTTTGTTTCCTTTTCAGTGGCAGAGATAAGTATGCAAGGTAATTATCTATGCTAGTAAATCATAGAAATCTTCATGATCATGAGTTCTTCATGAGTCTTCCAAGTAGCACACGAAAGCTTAGATTGTACACAATCCATATGGATTATTTTTTCAGTTTTGCTTTATTTTAACCGAGGGATAAAAAAGAGGGAAGGTAATTAACTGTGGCAATGGATCATGTAAATCCCTATTATCACGCAGCTTTACAAGCTGTGCTCTAAACGAGAAACAAAAAAAGTATAAAAGTCTCTATGCATAGCTCTACTATGGGTCATGTACGTTCACCAAGTTTGATTGGATTACTTGCCTTTGGTGGCTCTGCTGACTATTTATTCTTTCCCTTTTCCTTTTCCTCATCAAATCATCGGTGGCTTGGAATTACTTTGATACCCGATCATAATTTCTGATTTTGCTTCCTTTTCAGAGAGAGAGAAGAGGTTGAAAGGTAATTATCTATGCTGGTAAATCACACAAATCTTCATTATCGGCACAAAATCTTCCAAGTAGCACACGAAAGCCGAGATTGTACACAGTCCATATGGATTTTTTTTCAGTTTTGTTTTATTTTCACCGAGGAGGAAAAAAAAGGGCATGTCACTATCTGTGGCAATGGATCATAAAATATCTCTATGATCACGGCCTTACAAGCTGTGCACCTAACGAGAAACAAAAGTAAAGACGGTTTTATCTAGAAAGATAACGTAATTGTCATTTGTCAGTCTATTTGTAAAAGTCTTTATGCATAGCTCTATTATGTTTCATGTAATTTCACCAACTTTGATTAGATAACCTGACTATGGTGGCTCTGCTGACTATTAATTTATTCCCTTTTCCCTTCCCTCATAAAATCAGCGGGGGCTTGGATATACTTTTATAGCTGATCGTAATTTCTCACTTTTTTTTCTTTTCAGACCCTTCAAAGTTGATCCCAGGTAATTATTCAGCTGTGCCAATAAATCAAAGAAATCTTCATTAACAGGAAGTCTTTTAAGAAAGAAAAAAAAGCCAAAACTATATATAGTTGATATGATAATTTTTTTAATTAGATACCGACAATTTAGTTTTTTTAGTAAAATAATACCTATAAAAAAAGTGGTAGGGACGATTTTCTTCAAAAGGTAAATCGTAGCTTTTATCATGGCTCTATTATGGTTCATGTACTTTTACCAAGTTTGATTGGATAACTTGACTATGGTGGCTCTGCTGACTTTTAACTCCTTCCCTTTTCCCTTTCCTCGTCAAATCATCGGGAACTTGAAAGTACTTTGATACCCAATAATAATTTCTCATTTTGTTACCTTTTCAGAGGCAGAGAGGAGGAGGCTAGGTAATTATCTACGCTAGTAAACGATACAAATCTTCATGATCGGCACAAAGTCTTCCAAATAGCACACGAAAGCTGAGATTGTACACAGTCCATATGGATTATTTTTTCAGTGTTCTTTTATTTTCACCGAGGGAGGAAAAAAGGGAATGTAACGACCTGTGGCAATCGATCATGAAAAGCTCTATGGTCACACGGCCTTACAAGCTGAACATTTATATAAATACATAAGTAGGGTCAGTTTTATTTGGAGAGATAACGTGGTTACCGTTTGTCAGTCTATTTGTAAAAGGTTTTTTTTCAAAGCTGTATTATGTTTCATTTACTTTCGCCAAGTTTGATCGGAGAACTTGACTATGGCGGCTCTGCTGACTATTAACTTGTTCCCTTTTCCCTTTCCTCGTCAAATCATCGGAAACTTGGATATACTTTGATACCCAATCATAATATTCTCATTTTCTTTTCTTTTCAGAGACAGAGATGAGGAAGCTAGGTAATTATCTATGCTAGTAAATCATACAAATCTTCATGATCGGCACAAAGTCTTCCAAGTGGCACACAAAAGCCGAGATTTTACACAATCCATATGGATTACAGTTTTTTTTTTATTTTCATCGAGGGACGTAACTAAGTGTCGCCATGGATCATGAAAATCTCTATGATCAAACGGCCTTACAAGCTGTGCACTTAACTAGAAACAAAAGTAGGGACAGTTTTATCTAGAGAGATAACGTGGTTACCGTTTGTCAGTCTATTTGTAAAAGTCTTCATTCAAAGCTCTATTATGATTCATGGTAGCACACAAAAGCTGAGATTGTACACAGTCGATATGGATTATTTTTTCAGTGTTCTTTCATTTTCATCTAGGGAGAAAAAAAGGGAATGTCAGTTACTGTGGCAATCGATCATGAAAATCTCTATGATCACACGGCCTTACAAGCTGTGCACATATATAAATAAAAAAAGTAGGAGCAGTTTTATTTAGAGAGATAACGTGGTTACTGTTTGTCAGTCTATTTGTAAAAGTCTTTATCACCAAGTTTGATTTGATAACTTGACAATGGTGGCTCTGGTGAATATTAACTTGTTCCCTTTCCCTTTCCTCATCAAATCATCGGGAACTTGGATATACTTTGATACCCAATCATAATTTCTCATTTTGTTTCCTTTTCAGGGAGAGAGGAGAGGTTGCAAGGTAATTATCTATGCTAGTAAATCATACAAATCTTCATGATCAGCACAAGGTCTTCCAAGTAGCACACGAAAGCTGTGATGGTACACAATCCATATGGATTATTTTTTCAGTTTTGCTTTATTTTCACTGAGGGAGAAAAAAAAGGGAAGGTAATTAACTGTGGCAATGAATAATGAAAATCTCTATTATCATGCAACCCTACAAGCTGTGCACTAAACGAGAAACTAAAGTAGGGACGGTTTTATCTAGAAAGATAACGTAATTACCGTTGTCTGTCTATTTGTATGCATAGCTCTACTACGGGTCATGTACGTTCACCAAGTTTGATTGGATAACTTGACTATGGTGTCTCTGCTGACTATTAATTCCTCCATTTTCCCTTCCCTCATAAAATCAGCGGGGGCTTGAATGTGTTTATAAACTCTATCATAATTAGTCTTTTTTTTCTTTAGGGGCAGGGAAGACACCAGAAGGTAATTTATTTGTTATCTATGATAATGAATCTTAGTAACTTTCATTTTGACAGTGTTTCAATGGTCACGCTTTGTATGTATGTATGTTGGATAAAAGCAAATATACTCAATAATACGTTGAGTTTTATTTTATTTATTTTGTCATAGCGCATTCTATGCACTTAAACGGATTTAAGAATCGTATTATAAATTTACAACAATGGCAATAACGTTCACCAAGTTTGATTGGATACTGAACTTAACTGGGGTGGCTTTGCTGACTATTAATTCCGTTCCTTTCCCTTGCCTTATAAAATCAGCGGTGGCTTGGATGTACTTTTATACCTGATCGTAATATCTCATGTTCTTTTCTATTCAGACCCTTCAAAGTTGATGGAAGGTAATTATCTGGCAGAGCTAATAAATCATAGAAATCTTCATTAACACGAAGTCTTTCAAGTAAGGAACGAAAGCCGATATTGTATATAGCCGATATGGTAATTTTTTAAATTAGATACCAACAGTTTATTTTAGTAAAATAATATCTATAATAAAAGTGGAAGGGATGATTTTCTTCAAGGGGTAAATCGTAGCTTGTAAGAGGTGTAAAGGACCTTCTTCATCTTGTGTACTTTAAAAAATCTGGAATCTTGAATGGAGCTCGAATGATTCAGTAAACAATGATTCATTTATAGGGTATTGTATGACTTTATTAATCTCGTCTGACAGAAACGTATAAAGAACTATACTGACAGTCTCCATAGTATTATCTTTCTTGTTCATCGCGCGATTCTACCGTTCAAATGACCAACAAAATAGCCAAAGAAGCTGAGTATCGGTTCGTCAATGTTTTGGTGTGGCTATTTAAAGGAAATGGGAAAAATGTTTCTAGGTGCACCCATTGAAAACGGGTGTAATGAAGAGGTTCGGCTTAACAACTTTACCGAACCTCCTCCCTCTTTGCATTCATGGCCTTCTTAAGTTTATACACACTCGTGAAGTTGAAATGAAGAAGATGACTGCGCAGATTCTGATAAGCGTTAACGTCCTTTTACACAACGTCTGCTTACTTCCAATTGGCTAATCAGTGGCTAATCAGAGGCAATGCAGAACACATTTTTGTGATCCAAGTTTTTCTCTCTTTTTAACTGGGTGAAACTAAAGACATGCGGCAGTGAATTACACAAGTTTTATTTATAGGGAAAACCTAAGGATTATGTTATTATTCTCGTCTACAGACGTGTGCATTGTTACGGATGCATTCCACTTATAATGTTCACATAAGGTAATTTAATTCAATCGGTCAGGCAACGAACTCTAACCGTTCCCACCAATCGTGTTTCATGTCAAATCGTAAACTTTTGTCGAGCCGTCGATTTCTTCTCAAAAAATCACTAAAAGTCTTTTGCTTATGTTCTGGCGGGTCAATGCTTGGAAAAAAAAAATGCATTCTTCAGCCACCATGATCTGTAGGTTCTCTATATCATTTCATTAAGGGATTGAGATGATTATGCAAACCTTATCGTAATTAGTCATTTTTTTTATAACAGAGGCGAGTAAGGGTCAAGAAGGTAAATTATTTGTTATCTATGATAATGAATCTTAGTAACTTTTATTTTGACAGTGTTTCAATATTCACTCATTTCACTCATTTCACTATATTGGATAAGTATGTATGAACCTTTGATAATAGCATATATACTAAATAATGCTATGCACGCATATAAATTTTTTCGGAATTTCTAAACATTCACATAACTCAGACAGATCTTTCTTCGCAAATCTAAGCTCGGTACAGTCCACATCGCTCCACTCGTCTACACTGAATCTGGGGAATTTCCAGTATAAGAAAATAGGTTTTGAAGAATAGGCATCGTATAAAAGAACAATTCGTTATCGTCAGAGGTCGGCTGTTAACAAAGCATCGCGGACGGAGCTTTAACCATCACTTGCCATGATCTATGATATGGAAAGCCACCAAGGAGTCGTAATACAGAGATCACGAAAGCCGTTCTCACGAAAACAAAAGCGTATTTAATGGGCTCGATTCTGCAGAAAGTAAAACTAAAACTACCTTCCCAGATTTTGTTTAAGTCAAAGTAGAATTATAAAATTCGCCTCATTTGGTATCCAAACCACGTCGTGCGGAGTAAATCTTGCTGAAGTCATCCATGTTGACGCTTGACATGTAGTGCATAGTAACATTCATTTCTTTTCCCCAAATTGTAGTTGTTTAACTTTAAAATTAGGACAAGAATTTTAACAAGAGTCAATTAATATTCTAGAACAAGAAGTTACAGCGTGTTTTCCTTGCTAAATCACCTTTTAACACAACTTGACGGCGTTCTCAACCCAGTTTGTTATCAGTATTTTTCCTGCGTACGACGTTCTGAAATGACGTTCCCGTTCTCTTGCTAAACCAATCCAAAGTCTCATTGCGAGGTCAAGATGTTAACACTCTGGCCTTCTATCTCGAAATGATTCCCAACTGCATATTTTGCGATGAATAGTCCTTGCATTTGTTTCTGTTAACTTTTATTTAAGTATGAAGACACACTTGGCGTTAGGAGAATGCTTTTGTTTCTTGGATAAATGGGTCTTTCACTATAACAACACCTCGCGGGGTCAATCCTTGGGAAAAAAACATATGCATTCCTCAGCCACCATGATCTGTAAGTTCTCTATATCATTTCATCATCATTGAGATGATTTTGCAAACCTTATCCTAATTACTCATTTTGTCTTTATTCTAGAGAAGAATGAGAGTCAAGAAAGTAATTTATTTGTTAACTGTGATAATGAATCTTAATAACCCTCATTTTGACACTGTTTCAATATTCACTCATTTCACGCAACATTGGATATGTATGTATGTATGTTTGGTAATAGCATATATACTAAATAATGCTATGCACGCATATAAATTTTTTCGGAATTTCTAAACATTCACATAACTCAGACAGATCTTTCTCCGCAAATCTAAGCTCGGTACAGTCCACATCGCTCCACTCGTCTACACTGAATCTGGGGAATTTCCAGTATAAGAAAATAGGTTTTGATGAATAGGCGTCGTATAAAAGAAAATTCATCATCGTCAATAATATTAAAGAGGCCGGCTGTTAACAAAGCATCGCGGACGGAGCTTTAACCATCACTTGCCATGATCTATGATATGGAAAGCCACCAAGGAGTCGTAATACAGAGATCACGAAAGCCGTTCTCACGAAAACAAAAGCGTATTTAATGGGCTCGATTCTGCAGAAAATAGAACTAAAACTACCTTCCCAAATTTTGCTTAAGTCAAAGTAGAATTATAAAATTCACTTCATTTGGTATCCAAACCACGTGGTACGGAGTAAATCTTGCCGACGTCATCCACGTTGACGGTTGACACGTAGTGTACAGTAGCATTCATTTCTTTGCCCTAAATTGTAGCTGATTAACTTTAAATTTAAGACGAGAATTTTAAGAGTCAATTGATATTCTAGAAAAAGACGTTACAGCACGTTTTCCTTGCTAAATCACCTATTCACTCAACGTTACGGCGTTCTCGACCCAGTTTGTTATCAGTATTTTTGCTGCGCGTGCCGTTCTGAAATGACGTTCCCGTTCTCTTGCTAGCCCTCTATCGCGGAATGGTTCTCAACAGCATGTTCTTGAGTTACAATATATACAATAAAAAATAACAAATAACTGATTCTGTAACTGAATTTAATTAAGCGCCTAGCTGGTTACAATATTCTAGTCACCAAATATGTAAAAATCCCTGCGGGCTGGCTTCTATTTTTAGCTGAGGAAATATAGGAATAAGCTCAAAAATCTGGTTTTGTACATTTTAGCTATGTTTACATCTAATATTCTCAACGAAAATAGTTTCAAACAAATGGAAATTACATGGCTTTGAAAGAAGGGTCTCTTATGAGCAACATCCCGAAGAGTAATATCGCTTCTGGTTTTCATCTTTCAAAAAGAAATTGATCAGCCTTTATAAGAGACTACTCGACGTAACTATTAACATCCAGAGACCGACTGCTGACATTCTTCCGTGGGAATTTGAAGAACCCAAAATGCTCTCACGATACACTGTTAACTTTTATTCGCGTAAATAATACACAGATAGTTTGTGGAGAATATCTTTTTCAGGTAAATTAGTGTTTCATTGTGACAGCATGTCGTGGTGGCTAATGCTTATAAAAAGATGATGCATTCTACAGCTATCAGATGTGTAGTTTTTATATGTCATATCGGTGAGGGATTGAGATGATTTTGCAAACCTCATTGTAATTCGTCATTTTTTTCTTTTTTTCATTTTAGAGAAGAGGAAGTGACAAGAAGGTCATTTATTAGTTACCCATGATAATGAGTATGAGTAACTTTTATTTTGTTACTGTTTCAATAATCGCTCTTTGCATTTCCCATTGGATAGGTATGTATGTATGATGATACTCAGTTATTCGCTTCGTATTTCTTTACTTCATTTTCTTAGAGCACATCCTATTGTGTAAAACTGATTTAAGCATATTAGTATAAATGTACAGCAGGCCTTAGACTATTGGTTTTTTTATTTTATTTGTACTTCAAGCTTTCGCAGATCTTTTGCTTCGTTCAGGAATGCAAGACTTTTCTATTTTCTTTACATTCTCTGACGATACTGTAGATCGACGAAAGCTTGGATTAAAAAAGAAATATAGTTGCCAAAGGCCTCAATCGAATCGTCCACTTACCTGGTTTCTAAGGCCTCTAAATTAAACATAAATAAATGTTTCGCTGTATGTCCATGAGAGCCATAATTAGTCCCAGATTTCCATTTACCGTAAAATCTTTTAGTTTTCTTATTGCAGTGAATATGAAGCTCCTGCTTTATCAGACATATTTCTGCGATAAATAACCCTTGTATTCGCTTCTATTAACTTTTATTTCAGTATGAGCACACACTTTGAGTTAGGAGAATGTTTTTAGCAGTTAAAGGAGGGAATTCTTTTTTAGCTCATATATAAGGGATTTTGTACATTTATTCATCGGAAAACGAGCTTATAACACCTCGATCTGATTGGTCAAAAACCTAATGTTTATTGCACCGGTAAAACCATAGAAAATTGAAACTTTTTTAGCTTGTTTTATAAAAGCAATAGTATAGACGGTACTTTCTATCGGTTTACCAGCGTTGGGATGTTGGTACGTTGGGAAAACAAGGGATGTTGTGAGAACACTCGAATAGGTTGTTATACTCACTCGCCTCCGCATCGTGATATACAAACTTGTTAATTATTCTCCCAAATCCCGCTAGGGCTGTTACGCCAATAAACCGATAGAAATTGTGTGGTCTACTTTCATAAACATGAAGCCAGTGTGCTTTGATTTAGAGCAAGATTGTATTTGAAACGGAAGAACTACGGCGAAGGACTAGGCCGGGTTGATTTATCTCCACTAATAGAGGTAGCCCGGGTTAGGGCCTGGTAAATAGCACGAGGCAGTCTTCCAAACACTGGAGTCATGACCGTTGATCTATTTTCAAGTTTTAAAAAAAGTGGCTCTTACTTAGTGTAGAAGACACAGTATACGTCAAAATAGAATTTCATCACAACCGGAAGTAAGAAAACGATGAAACGATGGTGTGACGTACACTGTGTCTTCTACACCAAGTAGGAGCCAAAAAAGTATAGTTTCTTTGTTTTCTAGGAAGTTTTATGTAACTTTTAAACGCAGCAGTAAATCTCATTTGTAGCGAAAAAAAAATTAACATGGTGAGGACATGCTGAAATAATATAGTTTTGCATTACTTCTACGTCTTCGTGGCTATGGTTTTGGTACTAATTTCTTTCTTTCTGAGTGTTTCGTGCAAGTAACTAAAGCAACAAGAACAACAATTGTTCATTATGTCGGAATATTTTTATAATATAATTGTAGGGACTCGCGGTGCAGGGAAGGGGTGGGATCTTCCGTTAAAGAGTTCAAGTAAATAGCATACAAGACTCGTTTTAAATCTAGTCGTAAGCATTCAGTGTTTCCCTCTTATTCAGCATTGACAAACTCTCTTGAACAACGGAATAAAGTGACAAGGTTTCCTTGTACATGTAACTTCTCTGTACTGGTGTCCAGTTTTCATATTTCCTTGACAAATACCTTGTTAGAAAATAATAATTTCGTATTTAGTAACACATGTACACTCTGAAATTCGCTTCTTGGTTTGATGGAAGAATATGACAGTTTTTTCTTCGGAAAAAAAAACTCAGTTGAACATCAGATTAACCTTTTAGATTGTGGTTACCCATTTATACCCTTGGGTAGGTAGAGAAAGACGTTTAAAGAGTGAAGTGCACTATTGAAAAACAATTATTTTTTTTGTTTAGTAATGTACACTGAAATATATTCGATCATCTGTTGTGCATGAGTTAGTTTTGAGTGTAACTACTGTAGTATGCCTTGTATTCCAATGTAAGGTTAAAATAAAATCGTGTGTGCTTATCATGATTGTTTTCTTTGATTACCTTTCAATGTAAATTGTTACCAGTGCTGACTTTATCTTTATCTTTTTCCTAAATTGAACTTTCTTGAAATTGATGTAGGTAGTTAGTTTTTTCACCCTAACTTGACGAATCTATTTAATGTCAATGTTCGAAAACTTACCGGTCCCTAAGCTGAGACTATCCAGTAATATCTTCGCTCTGTAAATTCAACGATAAAATAAACGATTAAATAAGTTTAAAATCAAACAGACTGCCCAAGCATTGCATGTAGAACTTATAATACCTGGTTTTTTTTAAATTTTATATCAATAACTGCGAACTGTGATTCGACGGGGAGTTGCACAACCAAATTGAAGTGACCAAAATGAACAACCACAACAAAGAGAAAAATTACCAGTGGCATCCGTTTATTATTCTTCGCTCCCTGCTAAACTTCAGCTCGTATTAAGGAAAACGCTGAATTAATTCAAAAGCTCTCATCTAGGTATTTTATGAACACATTTTTTTAAATTATGTGGGTCACACTCTGTCTTAAAGACTGTAGCCCAGTGTGATTATATGAGGAAACCAGAATAGTCCTCAAAGTCGAAGCTTGCGTGATACTTCTCGTGGAAATATAATACAAAAATTTAATTCAGGCATGTGACTTCATGTTATCACCGTAAAGGCTCTTAGTTTTCTAAGAACGCGTAAAGGCTTTTAGTTTTTTTAAGAACGCGATGATCTTACGTGAAACTGGGGCAGGTGGGTGCTCCATATGTTTTAATTTCTGTTTTAAATATGTCTGTTATCGCGACTAAATCGACAAGCATCAGTTCAAAAGCAAAGAGAAAAGTACTCAATCTTCATCTTGTTTTTGCTATTTTTATAATTCTCTTAAATGATCTGTCAGGAATGTCTCAATAGCCTTGCAATTCTCAGGGCACTTTACGTGTAATGCAAGAAAAGGCAATGTTCATTCCTGGACTAACATCTTTAATATGTACATGACATATATGAATCTCGAGAAGCAGGACAAAAATAAATATCAGCCAAAAGCCCTTTTACTTATGCAAATTAACATGGACAAGCTTCTAATTTAAATAAATGTCAGAGAAAAAAAGGGGGATTTAATCTCGAGTTTCAATTATGCAGTTGTTGGTTTATATTAATGAGTATTCCTTTTAAACAGAGTTAAAAGACCGTCTTACCGACTACAAGCTACATTTATTTCGATGTAGATGATGCTTGGAAAGTGCATTGAAATAGACGTAAATATAGAAAAAGGGGTATTTTTCGGAGATTTTTCTAAAAATGTCGGGATTAGCCAATTTTTTAAGCCAGAGCAACTGCCGCAAATAAAAGTAATGTCGTGGTTTTCATCTTCTCTCAGGAGTTTGATTCCCGGCTTGATCGATACTCGAGAAAGACTTTAAATCAAGTTATTTCTATATCATCTGTTGTACTTGACGATAAAGCTTTGCGAAGGCAAAGAATACTCTTCATTTACATTTTGTATCTCAGTTCACTTTAGCTACTCGGAGGTTTCGAAGGGTCTGCACGGGCGTGTTTTTATAGGAAATTGTTAACGATCTTAAATGACCCAACTTCGCATGCAAGGCACTTCGACACTTTAGAACTCGAATGTGTCGGTTGAACTTGTTTTGATGACATCGGACAACGAACTTCAAATGAACAAATAAATCTTCATCAGTCAGACCTTTCTTCATTTGAGAAGCTCAACTACGCACCATTTGCAGTCTTAAACATACGTTTGTTGGATCAATGTCTGTACCTGAGCAACTGCGCATCAAAAGCTTATCAAATAATCAAACTGTGGGTAATCACTTCCTTCTGAAGTACCACACAGCTTTGATGAGTACTTTTTACTGCAAGCATGGCATTTCTTCGATTTAAATTACGGATTCGTCGCACTGAATTAAACAAAACGTTGTTAAGTGATGTGCGTCAGCCTTCCTATGCGCTTAAGTTCAATCCGCTGATTAAGACAGGCAGATTACTCTGTCTGTAAGAGAAACAATTGGATGGCATTTGAAGCAGCGGAAGGGACGCGTACATTGGTTTGAAGCAATGAACTGTCGCAAGTAAATTCAAATGGAATCCGAATGAATCTGAGAGTTAATACAGTAAAAATTTATTTAATTAGGGCTGCTTGTTCACCCTTTAGAGTCTTGGAGACTAATGCCAGGGTAGACAAAGTAATCAGTGACAATGACAAAGTAATCAGTCGTCTTTAATCGGACGTTGACTCAAATGTAATCTTGTGAACAATATCGTGTATTTTTCAAAAAAAAAAATAAAATAAAGATTCTGTACGACGCAAAGTGTGGGAAAAGAATCTGGAAAGTTCTGAGTATCAGAATAAATTCTTTGCAAAATTACAGCATGCAACGAGAAAAACCTTTCATAACGATTCAAAGTATTTATTTCTACAAGCCTGGTTCTTCCTTGTTCTTCATCTTTTTGCCTTTTGCTTCCTATGTAAATATTTATTGACTGCGTTTTACAAATTTCCTTGAATTATGAGACAACAAGAGCGAAAACAGAAGATTATCCCTTGGGACCAAGACTTTGATTTTAAGTAGATTGGCGCTAAAAAAAAAAGTCCTTCCAAGGAAACTTTCATTTCACAGTAATCTTCGTAATTCAGTGCTTTTTTTTAACCTCTAACTCTCACAGCCGTTCAAACGCTTCGTTTGGTGGAAGACCATGTTTCTACCAGTTTTTTCGTCCCGATGACATTTCATCACTCTGTTGTTAGTTTATACGTTGTTTTTATTTTTTTTGGCGTGCAGCTTATTATGACTACGTTTTTCCCCTTTTTTGCTTGTCGATCTTGTCGATTGGTGACTCTGTTTTCTACGTCACACCCATTTAATGGGGAAGGACAAGTAGGAGACAGAGATAGACATAACTATTACATTATTACAAGAGAAAATAGTGGACCCATTATTTTCTATTGATGATAAGTAATGGTAAGAGGACTGAGTGGAATGCAATTCGGTCTTTAATCATACGAGTGACAACAAAATCGGACGACCGCGAAGCGGAAGTCCGATTTGTCGATCACGAGTATGATTTCAAGCAGAATTGGGCGACGCGATGTTCTTTTGCCAATTAGTCATTGCCGTTACAACTTCCGAAAAAAACAAATACATTTGTTAGATCACTGTCAGTATCTGAGCAAGTGCGCATCAAAACCTCACCAAACAATTACAAAGTTGATCACAATAACCATAGCACCAAGAACTTATCCTGAAAAAATTATTGGGGGATTACCATAATGGAGGAATCTTTCCCTTTAGACGCTGTCTCTACCGGAGATGCTTGGCCTTAATGTATCTGTCCTATTACTGACAACTGTACAGAATGATTTGTGACAATAACGCAGCTAATACACCAATCGCATTTTAGTAAATTGTAATGGTTATCATTGTTTGTATTATTATAATTATCAATTCTATTATTATCATATTTATAATAAATTATTCTCATTGAATCATAAGCTGAAAAAGAATAATGCAGTTAAAGGACGTAGCTGAAATCCCCTCGTCAAAAGCAGAGTCACATGTCAATGGCAACAATATCACGACGTTTACCAAAACAGAAAACGGAGATCGAAAGAAAGAAATTTTTCTGAATGAAGAATATTTTCTTACATTACTGCAAGTACATTACGTTACTTTTGTCTGCTTTTGCTTTTGTTCTCAACCAATTTTTTTCTCTTCTTTCATAAAAGAAGTCACACTGAACTATTGAACTATTTCAACTCACTTTCCTAGATAAATTTACCTAGTCTAGTGACATAATCTGAACACAAATTTCTATATATATGCTTACGAATGGGGGTGGGGGGAAAGAGAGAGGGAGGATAAATTTTTAAAACCATGAAACAAACTTCTTCGGGAGGGCCCAAATTCAACTATAGTCAGTAAATGTCAAATTCTACGCGCTACGGCACTGAAAGCTATTGAAGATATCTTTTATCTTCAAGGCATGTTTTGGATCGAGGCAGCCTCTACACTGCTACACTCTTGTGATTGATTCTATTCGCTTTCGTACAATCTTCAAATTTTCGCTTTGCTGTTCACAGCATATCCACACATTGTAACTTGAGTGTAAAACCGACTCAAAGCAGCTAATCTTTCATGCTTTTCGCCGTAAAAGACTAACAATCATCGATTGAACAGCGACTAATATTTCTATAGGGACTCGATCGAGTCCGAAATCGTTTCATTTCACTCCACTTATGTTTACCTTCAGGACTTCATAATAAACTCAGTAGGGGCCAACATAACTATCTGTTTGGACCTGAAAAAATCTAATTGTTCTTACCTTCCCTGGGCCGCGGCAGACGAAAACGAAAGTACGAATTGCTTCTTTTCCTTTTGTTTTAACTCCTTTCCCTTCCCTGTTTAGGTTGAGCCATTCCTCGACGATGTTTGTGCTCTTGATATCCTTGCGAACTCAGTTCAACACAACAACTTAAAATGCTGTTAGAGGAAAAAAAAGCATCTTTGTGGCTTGAGTAACAATTTTTTGGGTTTTCAGACTAGAGAGATTATTACAAAAATGGACCTATGAAAACCCACTGGCAATGAGTAAAATGGGAGTTTTTGTCGTCATCTTTTTTACTACTGAATGCCATCTACAATACGAAATTCTTTGTTTGATAAGAAAATTAAAAAACAACAACAACAAATAAAAAAAAAACTGCGGCAGAGCGCTTTTCGATTGAGTCACAAACCGAAATAAAAGTAATCAAAACGGCCTATCAGAACAAAGGAAGATACCTTCAAGAGCCAATGAAAACCTGAGTTAAAAAACAACCAAACTGCCTAAAGCGCGGGAAAACGCGGGCGACCAACTGGTTTAATGTTTGCATCTGATTGGTCGAGAGAGTGGCGCAAATGTTTTGAACCTACATGTATCAAAGAGCGAAGTAAAGCAAAAACAATGCAATCTCACAATTTTTTTTCTTCATCACTTAGAAATTGCACCATGTAAAACAACACTACCATAGTAATGGGGGAATGTTTCTGCCTCTGAGTATTTGGTGTTATGATAAGATTAGTATTAAATGGGCATTTAAATTATTATTGAAGTGTAAAAAAATCCCAATACAATGACTTTCTGGGATAAAGGATCTAAAAGAAGACCGTTAATATAAACTCCGTGACGAAAATATTTAGTTTGTTACGATGGTCAGAGAGGTTCCGATGACCCCCGAAAGATTAACTTTCCTTCAAATGTTTATAGCTTCCAATAAGATATCAGATATATATTTTGTTGGTGAGGAGAGTGGTCGACCATTATTGATTATTTCTATTGTTATAAACGATTTAATAGCGATTTAATATCGAAGCTGAATTTTTCTTAAGAATAATGATGCAGTATTTGCTTTTATTAGTGGTCGGTTTATTAACTTTACAGATTTCATGTTAATTCATCCTATCTCTCCTTTATGTGCTTCTGACGAAAAAAGAAAAATTTAGATTTCAAATCACTCCAAGTTAACAGAGCGCCGTCCTAAATAAGAAAAAAAGGAAAAAAATGATACGAAAACGTAACCAAAGTCATCCGCGAAGGAAAGAAACACTCTAGTGCAATTGCCTTTAGAAATGACATTGCAGTTGACACTTTCCACTCGAGTTAACTACATTTCAGGGGATTAGCTGCGTGACACTGAACAGATTGAGCCACAAGTTTTCAATTTCCTCATTAGTAATCCTTGCTAATCTTCTCCATCATTTGCCATCCTTGTTCCATTACGAATATTCCAGTCTTCTTAAAGTGGAAAGAATTTTGCTCTGTGCCCAAGAGAGCACAATGCTGTGAAATACATGAACACTTGCAGACAGAGAAGTTGATTAATCGCTACCATATACCACACCATTGTACCTCAGTATATCATTTATTAAAAAAATATTAGAAGTTTTTCCTTACGAAATACTTAATAAAGATCACGTACTATTTCAGAAACTAGCCTTTTGTTTCGCCATTCATTAGAATCTTACTTTAACTTTTATAACCAATATGTCATTTATTTTACCATTTATCGATAATTTTTTCATTATGTAGTTATTTTAAAAAAAGACGTGAGAAACGATATTCTTAAATTTCAGCATAGGAGTCCCCTTTAGCTTTCAAGAACAAACGTTGACAAAAGCCAGCTATTCCTCGAAAAGTGAAAACACAGCCATCCTGTAAAAGCAAACAAAGAAGAAATACCTTGGTTCCTTTCTCTTTCCTTATCTCTTGACAAATACAAAATAAAAAAAAATTAAAAATGTCCTTTCCAGAGAGTACATCAAAAATAAAAACAATCAAACAAACATGAACTTTAAGAAAATCAGACATCCGTACCGTAACCATTTTATTGACCATATCACAGACTCACCTTAATTAACACTGGAAATTCGCCCCAAAAAGAATGATTGGGGATCATTTCAGGAAAGCTTTTAACACCCTTGTGGAATTTATTATATAATAAACCAGCCATGAAATACAGTAGAAGTAATAGAAAAAACCTATAACAGATAAAGATAAAAAAAACTTGCAGGATGTAGAGCTTACTTGTATTGTTAAGACTATTAAATTTCGGGCGGGAACTAGCATTCGGCAAAAGGCATCAAGACTCTCAAACTGTCTTTTTCACTTTTTTCTTTCATTACTCGGTTCTCCAGTATACAAATCTACTACCATATAAGCTTATTTCATTCTGTGTAACTCTGGTGAATCTCTTAAGCTCTCACACTGATTCTCACTGAAGACTTCTTCTTCAGCTTCAGAATTCTGACGCTACTCTTCTGCACACTGTCTACATTCTTTTAGTATACTCTCTTTCTCTTCTCTCCTCTCTCCTAAGTTAGCTCCAAACAACACCATGCTTATATATTCACTACTGATAGATATGGGTGGCCATGCCCGCTGGCTGACCTTGGGAGATTAAACATTTCCTGTTAAAACACTAAACCAAACAACTTTCGTAATGAACAACAAAATACTTAATCAACGCTTCCGATCAACTGGATCAACCTCTGACTGTGTTAGCCAAAACATGAACTTTCGTTTGGGTCCAAAGCTAAGTCAGTAAACAAACTAAGCAAATCCACTTAAGGAAGTTAGCCAAGGTCGTTACAATTCGGAAACTCATCACGACAGCTCAAAACCCATACAACTTCGGAAATCTAATTCATACGTTAAATACAATCTTAATATAAACGAAAGATTAAATCATAGTGAAATGACAAACTAAATTATTAACTATAATTATAAACTATGTTAATACTTCATGACAGTATAAACTTCAAATTCACCTCTCTGGGAATTTCTAGCCAACACATCCACAACCTCCCTCAAAATAATCATTGGGATCCCTTTGAGCACTGGTTTTTTAACCACAGCCCACGATATCTCCATTTGAGGGTTATATAATTCACGATAACCTCCTTGATTAGTACGCGTACATCACCTGATGGCGACTAGACATAACTGAGTTCGTCAGCAAGGTAGATTTCTATTGCAACTAATATTATTTTCACCATAGCAATGCCAATTAGTGGAGAATACTTCAACATAGCAAATAGATCTTGAAGTCATATGCAGACACCCCTGCTCAACGATTAATGATTTATAGGTTTACACACATTGAGATCAGTTTGTGCGTAAAATTAGCGCGACTGCAATGGAGCGTCGGACACCACCAAGTACGAACTGAACTTCCATAAATGGAATCGAAGCTACGGTAATAGGATCAACAATAGTATGCACTTACACTATCAACAAGATGCTTCCAATGCTGAGCCCGTTTTTTATACTAAAATCAGGATGAGGGCAGCTATCTTCACAAGCGCACTTGGACGTTAGGCTTGCAGACTATGTATGGAAATACAGCTAAATAAGATTTCACTTTGACTTTTCTTAATCAAACAATCAAAAGAAGAAAAGAGGAAAAAAAGGCAGGCAGTTGCGGGATAAAAAGTGATATAAGCAAAAAAAAAGAAGAAAGAAGGAAAGAAAGAAAAGACAAAGAAGGAAAAAAAAAAGAAAATGGGGCAATAAAAAATCAAATTGACTTACTTCAAGCTAGTTGTATCGTAATTCATTTTCTTATTTTCAAGAAAGGATTGCGAAAAAAAGAAACACGATAAGGATAGATTGAAAGGAAGTTAAACGAAACAATCAGCCCCTGTTTGTTCGGAGGGTGGATAGCGCTATAAGCTGGTTAAATCCCTATTCTATTGTTACCTATTCTCTGCTGGATAGTTATGCGTCGGATAGCGTCATCCGCCCTTTGAACAACTGAACGCAGGTAAATATTTTACAATTATGCCTCTGCGCAGTGCGTTATCATAAATACTCATCAATCAATTTTGCTTTGCACAATCTTAGAATGCATGAAAGGACAAATTTGAGCAACTGGAAAAATTTTCTTGACCCAGTAATTCTTCCTTAAACTGCGCTTTAGCCCTTAAATACGTGATTGACTAAAAGGTGCGATATTTAACCGAATAAGCCATAGAACAATTTCCAATTAAATGTTAAAAGTTGTTCAGAATTACATTGGTTTTGTCTCTTCATGCTCTTTGACTGGACTAAAAACATTCCTCTCATCTTCCTCAGGGAACAGATGCAAAACTAAAACCAACCCCCCTTTGACTTCTCACTGGTTCCTTGTAGTGTTTCTCTTATGGACCCAATGGGCGTGGTGATTATCTTATAAACTATGGAGTTAACAACACACGTAAAAAAATATCGTATTTTTTCGCGAGTATTTGATATCGCCAATCAGCTGCTGACACGTCACTTGCCTTTCGCGCCCTTCGGTCAGATTGAGGGATGAACGGCGAAGCTTTCACTATTCTCAATCCAAGATCGTTTGTCGAAATTTTTTGTGGATTATGGCTGCCAAAACACTGAAAAATCAGTATCGCTTACAGACAGTGACGTTCAAACTCTCCTAGTAGAGGAAGAAAACCAAAATACGGAAAGAAAAACCGAAAGATACGTTATTCAATGGCTTTGGTAGTGGCATTTCTCTCGGCTGAGAACGAAAATCGACAGCTGAAAGATTTGCCTCTAGACGATTTTGGCCGTGTACCCGAAAGATTTCTTCTATTGGTAAGGACCAAGTCAATAGCTGAGAATTTTGTATATTGAAAATTACGCCCACTGTTTGTTTTTGTAGCGTTGCACCGCTTTTTTCAGCTTGAGCCTTAGCGCCAACGTACTGAACGATTTTTATTCGGGATTTGTCAATCCTTTTATTTTCATACGTTAATAAAGTTGAATTCTTCTTAGTAAAGGGCTGTTGTGTTCATATAATAAACAAAATAATACATGGTTGCTTGTAGATATGAAATTTCCCTCCTCGAGTTCAACTCGGCATCTCACTCGTTAGCTGCCCTCACTCGTGAGCTATCGAGTTAAACACTCGAAGAGAAATTCCATATCTACGCGCGTTCAGGTATTATTCTCTATTCATTAAACTTTGTCATGATTTGACTGCCCTCAATCGAAAAACAACCTAACAAAAACTGAGGCCAGGTAAACGTTTCGGTTTCTTTGACATTCCCCCCTACAGAATGGGTAAAATGATAAGAAATACATTCTACTATATATATACTCCCTCACACAGCAATTGAAAATGGTAATACTGCCACTGTAAGCAGCGTACGTTGAATTGTTTCTTGAGAGAACCACGGAAAAAAGAAATAGGAATAAATAAAAGTAAAGAACAAAAGAAATACAAAGAGCGAATATCAGAAAAAAGATAGACACAAAGAAGAAAGAAAAAGACGTCGAACATCTAAAGACGAGCTCTTATCAACAAATCTCATATAAGGAGACAATAGAACTTACTGCAGTTGTTCCTCTTATGGAGATGCCATCCATTTCCCCCGGGTATTTGTTTTTGTCACACTTAAGATTGATGGTAACCTCCCTAGAACGTAAAAGATTTCTGAAGGTACAAGCAATCGTGACGAAACAACGAAAATCTGAGGCTTTCGAATTACGAGCTTGTTTTTCGAAATGCTCAGTATAAGATAATATTGAAATAAGCATACCTTTCGTGGCCACCCCCTTCAATTTTATTATAAACTATGGTGGTTGTTCCATCACTTTCAATTGTAAATTTGTTCACAGAGTTGGCATATGGGCTAGAGGACGTTGTTTCACACATCTAGAATAAGAAGATTTGATTAGAGTGTTAATCATATTTAAAACAATTCTGCCTAATAGTTAAGAGTTATTAATAGCCGACCATCTATTCTATGGGAACATTAAGGCAAAATTTTAACGACGCCTCAAGGCCGATCGGTGATCGCCCGAGTCCAAAGAACAATGTACAAAGTGGGTAGCAGTGATTGCTTGTTCACGCGCGCTCGAGGAGCCCTTGCAGAGCGGAAAATGGCCCAGGCCGTGCGAATTTAGCAAACTTATGACTGGTCTAGTAAATCCATTTCCATTCGAGGGAGTGTACTAAAAGAGAGAGAGAATTTTTATATTGATATATTTGTACTAATGACATACGTGGCCAACTCGCTTTTGAATTCCGCAATCTGCGCTCTACGGATTCCAGGATTTAGAGAAGATCTAGTACAAGTATTTTGCTGTGCTCACAACCGTATCACCCCAGTCGATCTGATAATTACGGATCTCAGGAACATCTCACATAAATCATTGAGATCCAACCAAAAATAAGGTTTGATTTTGACGTTATTGTCTCATCGCATTTTGCATTGCTTTAATCGGCTAAGATTGAAATAAGAACGGTTAACTTAACTGGCTATATATTTACATTTTCATAGTTGAGAAACAAGGAGTCTGTGTTGCCGAATAGTTATTGTGATAAACTTGTAATCTGATGGTCCAGGGTACAACTGCATTTGTTATCGGTTGCCCCGAGTTCAACTCCTTGCTTGCGCTTTGAATAAAGCCAAGTGGTTTGCCTCTGACCGGTTGGGATTTTTAACCACTTCCTCTAATCAAAGGGTTAGTATTGGCTCTAAAACACCCTGTTAAGGAAGCGGCAAATAATAGCAAGTGAAAGAGTTTTTTCTGTTTTTCTCTTCTTTTTTTTTAGGATAAAGCATTTATAAAAAGGATTGATACATTTTTTTTCTTTTATAGTTTGTAACTTAATAATTTTCATAAAAAATTATGCTTTTAACTTAAGCTTGTATATCCTTTCCAGGCCGTTATTTTCCGTTTTCCCCCTGTCTTTCCAAAGCTTTACTATACTTTCCTTTCGAAATTAGAAGTGTATCAGCGAAGATTCTATATTTGAATGTCCTTATGCGGTATTTTATTTCGATTGTTTGGTACTATTTTTAAGTGTTATATTTGTTGGCTTTAAATTAATTAATCATAAATTAAGTATCCAGAATAAGTTTTAAAAGTTGTGTAATATTTTCATCATTACCACTCAGTACTGTGAGTATTTGTTATCATTACTTGTTACTACTGGCGCCAGTAGTTATTAGGCAGTTAAATATTGTAAATACTGCAAGTTTGGGCACTGTAAGTATTTTCAGTACTGTTAGCTTCTGTGTGCGGTGTTCAATTTTTCTCTGAAAGTTACATGATTGTTTTATGGTTGTTATGGACCATTGTAAACGATGCCACAAACTATTGAGAGTAATTTATATAATGTATTGTAGAGTGAAAATCGTTTGATTCTGAACTTATGTACTTCCTTGTAAGTAAAACGAAACTGAAGCAGAAAATAAAACAAAAACCTTCTCTGCCTTGAACACTTATAATTCAGCTAGAAAAACTTTAATTTGTCAAATTTTTTTTGACTCTCATTTCTACACTCCTCACTAAACTCCATTCAGACGGAGGGAACTGGGGACAGCAAAGATAAATCTGTTGTTGTCATTTAATAAAATCCTGATAACTGGTCGCGATGAAGTTAATAACTCTGATTCAAGCTGACTTGCGCAGTGCGATTCGAGGAACACCTTGCCACCTTGCGGTAGTAGAAATCGTCTTTTCAACTCCGCTACCGCAGTCGTAACGCTTAGTGACAAGAATATTTATGCCACATTAGCCTACAGAGCAAGCGTGGTTTAAGCAAGCGAGTGTTTACTACCTCCTTATTGAAAATTAGAGCTGCCATCTTTTATATTTTAACAGCAGGGGAAGGCTGGGGAGAAAAATAAATTTGTACCAGGGAAGCGACCGATGGTAGAAAAGAAGGAGAGCAGGGATGGGTGGGTTATGAGTTGATTGATTGATTGATTGATTGATTTAGGAACCGATCATCATTCATAGCCTTGAAGATTTCAGTAAGATCACATGGTTTTCGAGGGGATCAGTCGTCATCAATAGAATATAACGAGAAACTATAATAATTTGATTACAAATTAACCGCCAATGGGGGAGGGGGGGAGGGCAAAAAAAATATAATTTCTTGTTATTGGAGGAATCAGGAAAATTTTATCACGACACAACCAAAATCGTCTGATCCCCCTTACCCCCTCCACCCCCCCTCCCCCGCCAGGGATAAATATTGACCGATCTCTTACTATCTTCTCATATTCTCAAATGTACTCACAAATACATTTGAGCATCCAGCTCCTGCACTAAACTTCGTACATGGATTCCAATCAAATTTGTATAATACACCCGGAGGGCTCAGAACTACAAGGCCTTTGAAGCTGAAAAGGAGAAAAAATGAGCACTTTGCTTAGTCACCTTGCTTAGTCACCCGGCTCCTCTCTAAATGACGAGCTTTCTCCGGGCGGTCAAATTTTTCTTTAATCGTCTTTGAAAGAGGAAGGAGAAATGTTTCAACAATTATAACCAGGATTGAAGATAGTTTCAAGCAAATAATTGGGTGAGCACCGTTCATTTATTGGAAATATAGATACTCGACTAAATTGACTAAAAGCACTCGATCTAATCATAGTTTAGGGATTACAGCACATCTGCGTCATAATTTAACTGATTAGGATGTAACCCCTTCCCTCCTTCCTACGTCATTTTATTTTTTAGTTCCCAAAATTCCATGAATTTACCAGGACTCTTATGAAGCTCTGTACATTCACAAATATCAAAAAGACACATCCAGCCGTGGGAGTGATTTACGGTAAGAAAAAGAAAGGAGGACTAGCGTGACAACAGTTATCCAAAAGGATTACGTGACAGACGATAGCGCATAAAACCTAAAATGTGCGTGACCTTAGCGTTTTGCTTATATGTTTACTAGTGAGCGAAGCTTTTTCTCTCTACTTTCCACCATGATAAATTCAAAACTTTGCTTTCCTAATCACCAATTCGATTTCATTCTGACCTTAAAATATTTTATAATCAGGCGAACCTTGACATTCAACGTTCACTTGACAAAGTGCAGTGCGAGAGACATTTATGGTTATTTACGACTTCTTTAATTAAAACCTCTGTAATTTTCTATCAATCATTTTTCAAAAAATATCTGATATTAATGAAGGACTTATATTACTTACGCTGGTTCCTTGGAACCTCCATCGATGCCCCATAAACTGATGATCTTCCCATTTTCCTTCCTGCACGAACACTGGTCTAACATTTCACATACCTCGGCCACAACGTGTGTTATAGCAGCGAGCGAAATAACAATCAACATTCTTATAACGTTGCTGCGCATTTTCGTCATTATATCTCTGAAGTATTTGCCATCTAATCTCCTTAGGAGGTGCTTGTTAATAGCTTAAAAGAACTATTGACAGATTTCGGATCGAGCCGCCATGTTTGATCTTAGCCTGTCTACCACCCCCTCGGTAAAATTTTACTCTTTTCCCCAACCTTCCTCGTGTTTTGGGAACCGGGACCATTTGTGACCATTTATTACATGGCATATTTTTTAATGTATATTAAATCTGGAATATTTTAGAACTTGACCGTCATTTTGACGTCCTATCCGAGTGCTGTTTGAAGTAACTTTGGCCAAGATGGCATGGCACCCTCACTCCCACCTATTCCGGACGCTATTTGATCGTTTCAGGGGTGATTCGAATGTGAAAAGAGAGCTCTTTTTCATCGACCTTGTTAACAACCCACGAGGTGGAGTATAAGATATGGCGTAGGTAGATATGGCAGACTTTTGTCTCTCCCTTTAAAACCCTTATGCGCACGCCCAGCCAATTTACGTTAGCAACTCAGTTGATAATTGCCCTGTTCAGTAATAGATTACACATTACAGATGACGTCAAAATGGGGCAAGAATAAAACAAATTAGCACACAAGGCGAAGCCGAGTGTGTCACTGATATACTTACCACACTTCAACGTATTTTGTGATCTATTACTGTACCCTCGGCAACATGGGATCTATTTGTATAATATCATGTAATCTGTCTTCCAATAGATCATGAGGACCAATCAAGACACGTGCGAAATTCAGTTCATCATTACATATACCAGAGAAAAAGGAAAGAAAAATTAAATCAGGAGAAAGCACACAACAACAGAACCATGTCCAAATAAAATCCATCGTTCGCTTTACTGCAAAAATTATTGAAAGAATTTAACTACATTTTAGATTTGTAACAAAAATTTTTATAGAAGTTTAAATTATATCATTAAAGAAGAGACCGCATGAATCAGTCTGGCAATTTCGGTTAAAAATCTCGACATTAACAGCCCTATTTGCGTTAAATGCTAAATGTTTTAATTAAAAGGTCCAAGGCATTTATCTCAGTGGCGTGTTAATTAGAATGCACTGAAATCATGAAATTTTTTTTTAGTTTTTCATTTTTTTCAGTGCTCTCCGACTAAACCAGCGTTTTTTCTAAAAATATCTACAAGAGGACACGTGCTTTCTACCAATTGATCACTAACTTATCTGTTCGGCAGACTACATCGGCAATGCTAAACACGTCTCGCGTATAAACGACCGAAGAAAACATTACAGGCGCGTATTACACTTGATGTAGGCCAGGTTCACAAATTCTCTTACCTAAGAGACCAATCGATATTTATCGCACGGAAAAAGGGGGGTACTAGAAGATTTTTTTGGGGAGGGGGGATCAAATGGTTTTCAGGGGGAACGGCGAGGCCATCTGTCGTCGAGAACAGAGTGTAAAGGGTGGACTATAGAAACGTCACTGCCTATAAGAGATCATTAGATCACAAAGATCCTGTGGGGGGGGGGGGGGGGAAACGGGAGGATAAGGCAAATTTTATAATGACACAACCAAAAGTCTCCGTCCTCCTCCCCCGCAATAGATAATGAGTGGTTCCTAATTAGTTTTTACTAATAATTATAATAATGATACGATAATGATAATTATTATGATAAAAATAAAAATAATAATAATAATTAAACATTTATATGGCGCTAAAACTATGCATATATCCAAAAACAATTACATTAAACTGGGCATTATAAACGAGTACTGAACACTCTCCTGAAAAGAAATATTTTGAGTCGATTCTTAAAAGTAGCAAGATTGCTACAAAATCTGATTGGTAACGGCAACGAGTTCCGTAAGACTGGAGTAGCATGAACAAAAGCGGGGCCACTGAGCTATAAAAAAAATGTTTAAAGGCATTTTTTGCCTTAATCTTAACTTAATCTTCTAGGCAGACCACAAAAGCAACGCATAAAAAGTCTTTACTTATAGCGTAAATTACCCTATGCGTAAGTCACATAATAATTCGCATAATGTTATCACTGAATTAAAAAAAAAGAAAAAGAAATTAAAATATAATCTTATATTTCAGCATAAGAGTCCCCTTTGACTTTCATAGAAACACGTCTGCAACAGCCAGCTATTCCTTGAAATGTGAAAACACAGCCATCCTGTAACAGAAAAGGGGAAACGGAAAGTAAAAAGTGACGAATCAGTCTTCACGGGTCAACAACACTTAAGATCGGCGTAGAGAAAAATGAGGTTTTAGTCCAACTGCTCTGCCCTTTTTAGAGGGCTACCAGTGATTTAAATAAAGAGGCTATAAAATTTCCGATACAAATGGCTGCAATTTCGTTATGAAGGTCGAACCCCTCTTGATAGAAAACATATGTTTAAATGACCCAAACGAAACAAAGAACAACAACAAAAGGAAACACGTTAACGATTTCACTCATCTTACCATAGACTCTAGACTCACCTTGACTAAAAATGGGACATCGCCCCAGAAAGAATGATTAGGGATCATTTCAGGAAAACTGCTGACACCCTTATGAATTTTATTATATAACAACCCCGCGATGAAATAGATCAGTACCAATGGAAAGAACCTACAAGAGAAACAGCAAACATTATTACTTAATATAGAAATCCCCCAAACTAAATATTCTAAAGTCGGCATTGAATTATTTTAACTCAGGATCCCTTTGAACAGAAAGGTCAGAATTCACGGAACATTTTTCCAAAACTGCTAACGATGCCATTTTGAAACACCGTCCACCCCAGGGAGACAAGGTTGTTTAACAGAGAGATTCCGTGTTTCCGTATGTCTGTCTAGTAGTAAACCGAGGTCAAAATATGGTAATAACAAAAATGTGGCACACGAGGCTCAGCCAAATGTGTTACTGAAGTTGTTACAACATTTTGGCGTCTTCCTTGATCTATTACATGAAATGTAAACATCCATAGCAACATGGTACCTAAATTCAATAACGTTGTTTATGATGACGTCATCAATACCTTCAGTTGTTACACTTCCCCAAAGACGCAGCACCACATTTTAGTTAGAGAATTAACCCCTTTATTCATTGCATAAATGCATTTAATTTGATCTAAGCTGCAAGGTTGAGTTACGGATGCTGAGTCACCTTACGTACACTATGAGAAGAATACTGCCAGTACTTAGTCCTCCACTCTCGAAACAAGCATATTTGGTAGAAAACGTTGCTGTCTATGGAGAAAGGAAACCAGAACAGTTCAGTATATTTATAACCCTTTGCACCCTAACATCAGTATGCATATTCTCCTCACTGTTCTCTAAACATTTCCTAAGGTGTCGAGGAGGAGAATTTGTTCAACAATCAAGAGCTTCTTTAGTTGGTGGTCATTTCCTTTACTCTCATGACCTTAATGTTTGATTCAGGGACGATTTGTGAGGCGTATTTAGATGCTAGTCACTCTTGGAGGTTAAAGGTTTAAACCAAACAGACATCTGAATAAAAAAAAGGAAGGGGCAATACAAGGAGGTCTGAGATAAACATTACAAAACAAAAAACAGCAAAATAAAAAAAGGTGCACTACAAACGAAGCTGAAAGAGTTATGGTGACTTGTTACTCCATATTAGAAAACGAACATCATGTGATTTCAATCCTTGGACTGTGACCCTCTTTCTCAATTGGCAATAGACGCACATACATACACTCCAAATAGGCCTGGTACTTACATATAATGACTTTTGATTAGGAATGATTTTGTGCTCATGGAATTGACTAAACTTTCCCCTATCTTCAGAATGGTCACACATCAACACAATGATTGCTTCTCTGGGAAGAAACAAAACATTTAATTGCCATTATTCATACCTAACTTTATAAACGTAAATGGACTGAAGGCTGCCTCATTGCCCTTACCCTTTAACTCCCAAGAGTGATTAACATGTAACTTCTCCTTATATCCATTCCTTATCCGGCAAAAAGATAATGAGAATTCTCAAACTTATCAGGTAGAGGTTTTGTCTTGATCTAACACCAAATTCTCATGACTAAGTTACAAGGAAATATGTAGCAGCTGGAGCGGAGAATTAACAATTAGATCTTGGGATTTAAAGGGTTAAGAGTGCTCTAATTTAAACTGTGACTTTGAATCCCACCTTATTGCTGAGGTATTTAGACTGAAATTTCAACTCAGCATTAAAGACCCAACCAAAGTCTGAACTTGATCATAACAACAGCTGTCCCTATGACAGCTGGGGAATACCTGTGCCCTGAATCAATAGAATATGTCATTTTTGTAATTTTTTCAGCTGAAGCCAACTCAAGGAAAAGTTTGGCAAGATTGCTTCCTTTAACTTGTGTTCCAGTGATTCTATGGAAAGTCTGCCCATATGGTAAATTTTTTTTAAAAAATACACACAAGTAGGTAGTATCATAAAATAATTGAACAAGTGAGATTTCCGATACAAACCAAACACCATTACCAACAGACTTTAATGACAATTTAGTCTTAAAAAAATTAAAGTCAAAGATGATTAGAGGTAACGTTTACCTCACACATGAAAAAGGCAATATGGGCAATTTGATTGGCTCTCAAATTCTTGTCATGAATGAAAATTTATTTTGTGTCTTTTCAGAGAGTAAATCTCAGTATGTAATACTATAATAATCAATTAATCTTTCATAAGAAATCATGTAACATGCATAGTCTAAGCCACATGACGGCTTTTGTAAATGCTATCACAGGATAACCTTATCCTTGATTTTCATGTCACAATATTTTGATGGGTAATGGGAGCTATAAATAATATCAGATTTCTAACTCAAAGTAAATTCTCAGTCATGACCAGTTACCTTACGAAATCTTTTTGTGACGGAACAGTACATGGAGTGTATGTTATATTTATGCTACCATCACTGTTTTCATCAAAGCTGCTCACTTCCTTTGCAACTGTGTAATAATCCCTAGAAGGCGTTTCCTGGCATAGCTAAAAAAATGTAAAGAAAGGCAAAAGATAAAATGGGACTTAAGAATCACTAAGAAGATGCAACATATTTTAAATCAGGTTAATAAGTAAATTAATGTAGCTTAAGAAATGCAAAGAGAGTCTAACGTAAACTTATAACATACCACAGTCTGGTTTTATCAATCATCATTCAGTCATTTATACCAAACACTCATCAAATTTTGGTTTAAGAAAATTGTGCACCTAAAACAGGGTTTTTATCATTAATTAACGAAAATCTAAAATTATCTTCAAGGGGAGAAGGTAGATACCTGCCCACCCTATACTTTGATTGGCAATCAATTAATATATATATTTTTTTAATTAAATATATTTATAATATATACTATAAGAAGAGAAACTTTTTCATGAGAAAGCAAAAGGTGTATAAATTATACATATTTTTTCAAACTGCACTGTTTTTGAAAAAAGGGTGTAGATATATATAGTACTGTACTACAGAAAAGTCAAAAAACAGACTTCCTTCATATATGCATTTATTGGTAATTGCGAAGAACAACCAGTCACCCTCTACTGATTGTTGGTCGGATGTCGTGACTCCTTTTCAAAAGGCCACAAACAGGTGACTGAAAGGTTACCAGTTGAACATTACAAAAACTTTGATTGTATTCTACAGGATATCTGGTCAATCTGTGCCACCATTGGCCAGATTAATTTAACAGATTAACTACTACCTTTATTTTCTTTTTCCAAGCTGGCTAATCGGCAGGTAACTGCATAGGAGTACGCAATTTAAACTAGAGTTGCAAAATTCTGGTTTATCTAATCCAAAATCAAATTTAAAAAGACTCACCAAAGCATCTTCACAATTATTGCCCTCCTTGAATTTTGTGCAAGGGTTCCAGCTATATACATTTGGCTTGTCATCTGTATCCTTCATGCCGGTGAAGCTGCATCATAATAGAGAGCTTAAATTTACATTTCATCACTGAACTGATACAAAAAGCTGATATTCTCACTAGAAGTCTTCTAAGATATATTACTGAACAGAAACACAGAAGCATGGCATCTATTTGTTTTACATAATAAAGAAGCAAAAAGTTGTTACTGGTCACATCATTTATGTGTCTGTTCTCTGATAGATCTCAAATAAGGACAAATCAAAACACATGCCTAATTCACTGTATCATTATTATATATAGTGATTTATAGTCCATTCACATGCAAATATCCTTTCATAGTACAAAATATAACTACCAGTGAAGCGTCAAACAAGATGATATCTTTCCCCCATATTTTAGCCAAATTCACAAAACATCACACCACTTAGTTACAAATTCAAACTTTTGCTCCATGAATTTTCCAAGTTCAGCATTGGCAGATCCAGAAGAAGTGGTGTGTGAAGGATCCTAAGCCACCTCCCATAAGATTTGTAGGTTTAAATCATGTCTTATTTGACACAACAATTCTTGCAATGACAGAATCCCATCCTACTATTCAACTGGCTGATTTTTGTTTCCTTGATATTGTAGGTAGCAACTAGTTATTGCATACTTAGATGTAAAACACACCCTTGCCCTTTACTGCAAACCAGAAGCATTGACCAGTGTTCACACATTAAACACATGATGAAAGAAGTTGACCTAATGAGATGTGGCATGTAATCTTAAGATAATGAAGGGAGGGGGTATGGGTCCCTCAATAAGAAAATTCCTACAAAAAAAAAAGAAGAACTCGGTGTTTTCCAAATTAACGTTAGGAAGCCTTCCTTCCAAAAACTTTTTGGATCACCTTGTGTTATGGACCGCAAGTAATACTTCACATTCCTGTAATATTTCTTCCCTGGAATCAAATCAGCACTCTACCTCTACACAAATACCCCCCTCCCCCTATTATGACCATAAATACTAGCAAATTGTAATTTGTTTGAAGTATTCAAGACCTGAAGTATACAGGGATCATAGCTTCAATGCCATTATCCAAGAAACTGCCCACCCACCCTTCCCCTAAACCACCATCACCCCTTACTTGTTATTAGTTGATTGTGGTCAGGTTAGGGGGGGGGGCTAGGGCACAGTTGTTAAAACACTGCAATAAAAACCATGATTTCTAAGCACAGAATCATGAAGTTCATCAATCCAGCATGCAGTCCTTTGCATGCAACAATGTCACTTAATCTATCTCAAATCATGCCATATAAATACCTGTACACATTTTCCATTGTAACCTCTCTAAGTTAAGCCTCCCCTCCCCCGTTTTGTTCTGTTTAAAAATTACATAAGACCCAGCTTCCTATTACCCTGGAGATTTTCCACTGACTGGGTCCTTGTCATGGATGGGTTCATGTGTGTACGTGTATGTACACGTCGCTAAGTTCCTACCACAAAGAGTGCCCTACAACGAATAATTTTGAGACGAAATATTCCTTTGCCGATTGTTCAAAACGGATGGTTGACGCAACGCTAGCGCAAGAACAGTCATTTAACTCTTAATACTCTCTTTAAATAATTAAATCGAAGAGTTCAAAAAGTGAAAGTTGTTCGATCACCGGACTTTTACCTGGGACGTGAGGTTTTATCCAGTGGCTCCAAGTTCAAGACTTTGTCATCACTCATGCGGCAAGAACAGTCATTTATCTTCTCACAGGCAGCAGTGACTGCTCCTACATATCCAAGAAGGAACAAACAAACATATCGTAACAGCTTGCAGCCAGCCATAGCGGAACTTAGAAAGAGAAAGCCGGAAGAGTTGTGATGGAGTGGGACTAAGCAATGCATCAGACTGGGTAGGGACGGGAGGGATGGGGAAAAGGAAATGGACATGACCTGATTCGACTCCTTCCTGCACGAACATGGGTCTACCTTGGCCACAAGGTGTGTTAGTGCAGCGAGCCAAATAACAATCAATATTCTCATAGCGTTGCTGCGCATTTTCATCATTATATCTCTGAAGTATTTGTCATCTAATCTAATTAGGAGGTGCTAGTTAATAGCTTAAAAGAACTATTGACAAATTTCCAGATCGAGCCGCCATGGTTGATATTAACCTATCACCACCCCCTTGGTAAGACTTTATCCATCTCCCCAGCCTTCCTCAGGTTTTGGAATTCCAAGATGACGGCCATTACAGAATGGCTCCGATCTGTGATTGGATGATAAAAATAGTAAAAGTTAATAAGTTATATCTTAACTCCTTGCCCGTGACTATTGTTAACCGCGTGTCTCGAAGCGGAACGATGAGATAACAACGTGAAAACGCCGATCGGTGTCTTCACTCGCATTGTTATTTCATCTTTTACTGTGTTTATCATCCAATTACAGGTCGGAGCCATTCCTGTATTTAGTCGCTAGTACTGTAAAAAGGTCTATTTGACATTGCTTCATGACTTTCCTTACTTTTCTGTTGGAGTTAGTACAATAAGGTAAGGTTTTCGTTGCACTTCATGCTAGTATTTTTTTTAATTTTAAATATTACAACCATTCTTCAAAGATCGCGTTCAAGTTTTGTGCTAAATTCCATTAGATTTCATGTAGGACTGACTTTTTCATTTTGTTTGGGACATGCAACACTAGATATTACACGATTAAAAAACAGGACAGATCTCGTTGTTTTAATGATCAAAAACTTGTGATTTTCTTCCAGCCTCATAATAATTTGTATTATGTTACATGTAGGAATCTCATAGTGTTTACACTGATGGCTATTATGGGTACAGTGGAAGACATGTATTCATTGTAAATGTATGGGGCTACGCAAAAATTCAGATTGGATGTATGGTCGATGTTAAACTTCACATACCCTAGAAAGTTAACTTACAAACTGCTTACACATATGATGAAGATCAGGTCTCTTATAAAGGATAGGGTGCTGGCTCCTAATGCTCTCCAGCAAGTAACAGTTGGGTCATCATTCGATCTCTTTGCTCACCCAGAAGGGCACAAATTTGCAGCAAAATTACTGATCTACACTTAATAATATGTGCGTTTCTATTTAAATCAGTGGCTGACATTGCCACTTTCTTTCTTTTGATCTATTTAGAAGAAAGCCCCTTGAACTAAATTACCACATTTTACATACTTTTTCAATTGTGTGTTACAAACATTAAAATGAAAAAAATACTACTTCATGCACAAATGAATACTTAATTCAATACAGACTATTGCCCATTATTAGTGATTATTGCTCCTACACTTGTTAGCAAGAACTTGGTCTTGTTGACATTCATTGTGAGTGTTTGGTGATCCATATATCAATGGAGACACTCTCTGCAACTATCTTTGGGAAGAAAATACCAATCCTTTCACCCATTCATACAGGAATGGATAAGAACCATCAGCAAAGCAAATTAAACAAAAGTGCCAATGAGGTGGTAAGCTCTATTGTATACATTTTCTTAGCAAATTATGCACTAGTTATGAAAAGGTATATGTTGTGCTTAATTCTTGTCCTTGGTGTAAAAATCAGTTTCCTTTGGTTTTGTGAATGATATATGAATGAAAAATGCATTTTGTGTAAAAAAAGATAAAATTTAGCTCCTAGCCTAAGTTATGGTGAGATGATATGTCACTATCAATTTGGCCTCTATTAAAAGTAAAAGAATTAAACCAAGGATAAAACTAAACCACAGCATACCTCTACTAAACCCTCAGCCTATTTGTATCAATATTATTATTTTTTCTGGTGTTTACCCAATAGATTCAATCCACTTACAGACAAAGATGGTGCCTGTACATTTTACCTTTATTCTTAGGGTAAGACACATGTAGAAAGCAATATTTCACAAAACAACAACATTATGTATGCAAATTTTAATTTTTTTCAGATTTTTTCTGCTTGAATTTTTGAGTGGTTCCAGGATTTTCTTGTGCAAAGAGTTCTAGGTGAATGTACCAGTCACCATGTTTTTTGGTATGATGGTTTACATTGATTGCTGTGCTCTACATTCATCATTGAAGTACCAATTAATTCCTTTACAATCAGTTATCACTTTAAATATACTGTGTCAGAAATCACAGCACTGTGCCCCAAAATGTAATGTTGTTCAGGACACAATTTCATATTTTTGAGCAAGGCAAAGGTAAAAATCAAACAAGACCACACAGACATCATCTATGATACAACATTGCTATGTATAATGTTTATATAGTTCGTTCTGTAAAAGCTACTCTATTCATCAAATCAGTGTCAACACTCTCCCTTGTAGCAGATATAATTTTTAGCCAACTTGAGAAATAGTGGCCTAAAATGGACCCTTTTGGACATCCAAACTTTTAAATTTCCAAGGAAAGGTTCCCTAGACTATTCCCTAGTCCAAGAGGGAATAAATGGCTGCCACACTGTCATTTTTGTCCCACCCAGCTGCTCAAATGTTGTCCCTCCTTTCCACAATCTTACCAAAGCCCCCATATGTGAAGTAATAAAAACACTGAAGTGAAGTGTGCTATCTCAGCAAGAGATGATAATCATGCACACTTTTAGGTGAGTCATCCTAGCAGATGTTTGGTGAGGTATTGCATTCTGTGCTCAAAATCTAGTTCACATAGACCTGGGGGAAAAAGAATAGGGTGTAATAGTCAGGTTGGTGAATTGCTACAAGCTTTAGTTCAATACCACTACTCATTTGGTTATCTATCCTGCCAATACTCTTTCTGGTTATTTGGGTTTTTATGGAAACTCTTCTCATCAAGAAGAAGCATGGTATGTGTTTGCAAGTTGATAGAAAAGAAAAGTAAAAAAAAAATAAAAGGAGGACCAGGATGGTACCAAAGACAATGGTACATTTTTTTTTTTTTTTTTGCAGGGGGGTAGTTTTTTTATTTTTGAATTAGGGTTCTAGCCTAAGTATGTCTAAGTTTCTACACTTGTTGTTTAGTCTTGTGATTTCTTGCTTTAGGAAGTGAGATAAAATTATTTGAGTTTGCTTTTTTGTTACAGCCACTTGAGTCTAAATGGAAATAAAACACATAAAATTGATGGTAAGGAACATGTTACTTGCACTATAAAGTACTGAAAGTAATTTGTAACTCTCCACATTTGTTATTTACAATTGATATACTTTGCACAGCTGTTGTGTGATGTGAAGAAGTTAACTGTATTTTGAAAATTAAATCACTTTAAACTGCTGTGAAAGCTATTACTTTTATAGTTATAAAAGTATCAAAGGTAACCTCTCTGAGAACCTTCCCTAGTGTCAGTGTTATAGAGGTATCCTCTAAATATAGGTTAATTAATTTTATTAGGAAATGTGGGAAGAATAGTATGCAACTGAATGATGCAAGTTTCAGCCAGTTGAGGGTTCTTGCTTTTTTTATTGTGGTGCTAATGGTGTCTCAGTCAATTGCCAACTTATTATTTAAGCACTAGTTGTGCTTGTTGATTATTTGACTTTCCCTAAATGTTTTTTTATCAGTGGAGCTAAAAGAAAAAGTTTGTGAGGCCATGCTTTAAAAAAAATGACAGGAAGGCCTTAAAAGCTTACTTAGATCTTTATGAAGATGGAGGGTTATTTTATTGGCAGTTACATTTAAAGATAGGTTGCCAGGGCCACTTGCTAGGAGTAGATTTATAAGTTGAAAATACTACATCTGAGCTCAAATTTTGCACAGACATTATTCAAGTATGATGGAAATTTAAAAGCACATTCTTGTCTCATTCATGAGCGATGCTACATACTCCACAGGTGTCAAATTTATTAAATTTTGTGTTCAGAATTACTGTTGGCCTTGATAATTTTAACATTATACAACATTTAACATTATCTAACATTGTTTTTAACAAACAATAAAATTTTTTGGTTTTGATCTGAGCAATTAAAAACATTATTGTCTTGTTTCCAAGGTTTCCAAGGAAGGTTTCTTCGCTTCATGCCTGGGTCCTGGGTCCTAAAACATTATTCTGTTTTATGGAAAATAACAGTTAACTTGAGCAGGAAAACTCCAATCAGCCTAGAGAGGCCAGAAAATAATTGTGCTTAGAAATAACAGTTACCTCCAGCTGGAAAACAAAAAAGGCAGAACAGCTTGCAGGGGCTGGAAAATACAAGTAAGTACTGGAAAACAATATGTATTCCTTGCTGGTAATCTCAGAACAGCTGTGTGGGGCTGGAAATTAACAGTTCTGGAATACAACAGTTAACTCCTGCTGAGAAACTAAGAACAGCTGAGAAGGGCTGGAAAATAACAGTGCTGGAATACAAGAGTTATCCACTGCTGAAATTCAGAAACAGGAAACGTTTAAATACTATCATGCTACAATACACTGAGCATGCAATAATATCTTCCATTGCCTTAACTCCAGTTACTTGTAGAAAGGTCATCTCTGAACCATTAAATAGGATCTGCTTTACTAGTTATGTACAGTTTGCAATACATTAATGAAAGAAAAAAATCTTTTCCCTTTAACCCCTAAGAGTGGCCAGCCTCTAATTTTTCCTCACAATATCACCCCTGAATCAAACATGAAGGTCACAAGAATCAAGGAAATGATCAACAACTTATAAAGCTCTTGATTTTTAAACAAATTCTCCTTGTCAATAGCTCAGGAAATAGAGAACGGTACAGAGAATATGCCTATTGATGTTAGGGTATAAAGGGTTAATCAATAAATGTATGTTAAAGGTAGCAATCATAGATAGCTAGTACTTATTCACAAATACTATATTTTGTTTAGCAGATTGTAGCTTCTATGGATGCCAGAAATATGTTTATGGAAAACTGGCAGATACTGTTTTGTGCATTGTGCTGGTGAAGACAGCAGTGCAATAATAGGGGAAGATGGAATCAAGAAATGCAAAACAGGAGTGAGTCCATTTAGTCCTGGAAAAACCATGGAAGAGGTTTCTGCTGGTTTTAGTGTTGCTTTTCCTGGTGAGTATGAATCAGGAGATTTTGAGGAGGATTATGATAATATGAATGATGATCTATTTGTTCTCCCCCCTCCTCTTTCACCATAAGACATTCAACTACTGGACAAAGACACAGAGCTATCAAATGAAAACAATATTCAAGGTGATTAATAATTATGTTGACCATTTTCACTCTTTGTCTCTTTGTTTTTGTAAGATGAGTTTTTTGCTGCATTGTTCCATAATTATTTATCTCTATAAACCTTGTTTGTTTTTTGTTATTTGCTACTGAAAGAATTGTAGTGCTTTTTTATAGCCAGTGAACCAGATGATGATTTTGTCCTGTTTGAGCTCCTCAAGCCTCCCAAAGATGCTTCTTATGAGGTATGCAGAATTTGTGAGTGATTTATAGTTTTCTTCTGTTGAGGTTTTCTCTTACTTTATTTTTATTTATTATTATTATTATTATTATTATTATTATTATTACTTAAAACCATGCATAGATGTTCTTGTAACATGCTAAATAGTTTAGGGGAATATCATTATTATTATCATTATTTAATACTATGCAGAGATGTTCTTGTAACAGCCAAGTAGTTTAGGGGAATAAATTATTATTATTATTATTATTATTATTATTACTATTATTACTATTATTATTACAATTATAATTACTATTGCTTTTGTTTTATGTGTCCTTTGATGACCAGTTTTGGATGTTTTTTATTGCCTTATGCTAAGTTTGTTTGTTGGTTTAAGAGAAGGATGAGGTTGTTTTCATTGTCCCTTGAGTTAATTCATAGCATATTATCATTAACATACTGACACTTGGTTGGTGGTACTTCATTAGCAAAGAAGTCCAACCAGCCCAATGAAAGTAGGCCAAATGTGCATTTTAATACCAATTTGGTAAAGTCAGTCTTTCATCAGCTGAGTGTCATTAAAGTTTCTTTTCTAATGGAGACTGATTTTCTTCACAGATTCCAACCCTATAAATTCTCTATTTGAAAGAGGGAAGGAAGGAAGGTATCCCAAGGCCTTAACGCCATCACTGAGCAATATCTTTTCAAACTAAGGAAGGAGAAAGGGATAAATGTTCCAAGAGGGTGTTACCATGCAGTGATGACCACAGAAGAAATGGTAGATTTTGATTACTGGAGGCAGGTAAGGATGGGTAGGTTGAGACAAAAATTTTTCACTACAAGTAGGATAGAGCCTTGGAGTTTTGGACCAAGGAGACCACAGAAGAGTTGATAGATGTGGCAAGTATCTTAGAGCAAGTTGATAGTGATGGATGGGTCCTATTGAGCATTACAGAACAGCATCATTATGGAATGTGGAGAGACTGGAAATGGAGGCAACTTGAGGAGAAAGACTTTTTGTAATTTTAAATAAAATTAGTAAAGGAAAGGTATTTGGCACAGTGTAATACTAATAACTAAACACCTAACAGGTCATGTGTTCACTCTAACAGTTTCAACTAGGTTTTGAAGCATGCTTAATTCAAGTTATATCCAAAATTCCCCAGCTCCAAATTGTGAATAGTACCTAGACATGGCCAGAGAACATCAATAGAGAATGTGACCTCTTAAGCAGAGATGATTTTATCAACAAAGGATATCTTAGCAGGAAAAAGGTAACCAAAATTTATATGAAACATTAAAAAAGGAACAACTAAAGTGATTTTACTTAACCCATGAAACAGTATGTAAACAAACCTGTATGACACCAGCACGCATGTTTGATTGTTGGATCACCCCATGTTGTGTATGGAAAACATGACCTAAACCAAAAATTTTGTAATGCACAGTAGTTTATGACCAATTTCACTGGTTGGATAAAATCACTCTTCATATTCATCTACAATATCTTTTTGAGAAATAAACTGTGACAAAGCCTTGACTTAGTATTAGCATGAATATTAGTTATTTCTCAATTGTCTTCTTTCGTGGTGCATGTTAATAGTGACATGAAAGTAATGCTTGTTAATATTGTCATCTGTTAAAAATTTGATTAAATCTGAATTACTTAACTTTGGTTTTCTTTTTTTTTTCTCATATAAGCATCCTGCATTTTGGGCAGATGTCTCTCTGGAATGAGATCCTTTTGGAATGGCTTCTTTTGCACTCAACCCTTCAAATATTCTGTTACAGTGTTTTATCTGACGGTGCATAGAACCCGTAGTCCTCTATGTATATGTACACTTTGCTTGTCAAGCAAAGATAAATCAATAGTTTTCCGTCAATATATGCACATGCATTTGTGTATATAGCGACTTCTGGGAAAATTTCCAATTGTCTGAAAACTTTTTTTAACGCTAAATTGGCTTAAATTCCAAGGGTGTGAGTAATATACAGACCGGTCTCAACAATTAGAACATCACAGTAGTGAAACATAGCACCAAAACTTGCAGACTGATAAATATTTTATAGGGAAGGCCACATTCTCTTTTCCAGCGAAAAAATCTCGCGCGATAAATGGGAAACTTGTTAGGTCGCACGTGATCGGCCATCACGCAACGTTGTTTCCGTGGAGGAAAGTATGTTTTGAGATTTTTTTGCTTTTCTTATGTACTTTGAAAACCTCGAAATGAACAAATCGCTAAAATGGGTTCTTTTCATCAAAGTAAGCGGTCAGATAACAAGCGATACACTGTGGAAGTAAGGTGAGGTATTTTTTTTGAGAATTTGACGTATTTTTTTATTCCTCACAGCGGTCGTAAATATGCCCATACAAACTCTAATAATTCCGCCTTGACTGTTATTGCGCAAGATGATCATCTCGCAGCTGGAGCTTGGGCCGCCTGTGATTTGATAAGGGAATTCGAGAAAAACGGGGTCAATTCTGAGCATTCATGCTGCAAGTGAATAATACCTGAAGTTCCCATTGCTATTTTTACTCCGATTTTCCATTTTTTTCAGTGAATTTGATAAAAAACGGGATAAAATCTGAAAAGTTATCCTCCAAATGGAATAGATCCCAAGTTGCCATATCCAATCTTCAACCCGATTTTCCATTTTTTTTTCCAATGAATTCTAGAAAAACGTGATAAATTCTGTGAAATTCAACCTTTAGGTGGATTCTATCCTAGTGACTTGCCATAGCCACCTTTAGCCCCATTTTCGATTTAATCATTGTGTGAATTTGTCATAAACAGGGTAAAATAGGACAAATCCACCCAAAAGTGCAATAAATCCTACAATAATTTAGAAACAGTACTAAAAAAAAAAAACAGCTAAATCTACGGAACCGCTATAAAATCACAATCTACCACTTCAATCTTTTTAACGGAGGGCTCAGTGCGATACAGCAAAAACCCACAGTATTCAAAATAAACAACTGAAGGCCAAACTTCTGTGACTGAAGGAAGACTTCGTGACGCAGACAAATAATCACAACTTGGACTTCTCAGTCGATCTCACCTCCGGCAGATCAGGTGAAGTGTCAAAAATATATAATTTTATGTCGACGAACCATTATCTATGATCTTCAACTATTAAAGAAAATAAAGCAATTGTGATATGACGCCACACTGTGCTTTTGTCTTAGCTTGTGGCTAAAATGTTGTCATTGAAGTCGCAAGTCGAGCAATCAAGACTGTAAATAAAGCAAGGCTGCAAATAAAACGTGAATAACAACGCATCCTTTGGTCGAAAGTCGCTTTGTTATTCACGCACAGCAAATTGTTCTTCCACGTTTAGGTTATAACAACGATGCGATCACTCTGCGTTAACGAAGGAACGATAGAACTTCAAGGAAAGCAATATGAGAGACCAATGATTCGGTTCGCAGTGATCATGCTAACAGCATGTTTTCCTCAGATCAGTTACTGGAAAATACTGGTCAAATTTTCCACTTATCCCGACCCCCTTGAATGAGTACTTTTGCTTGAACACATAACAACAACGGAGTCTCTTAACCAGTCCCAAGCCGCGTGTCGCTCGATAGATCGCAGGATATGATTGGCCACTGTATCACATTACGTCAGAGAACATATCTGCAATAAGAGGACATAAGTGCAACGGTACATAAGGAATGCATTAGACTGGGAAGGGACGGGAGGGATGGGGAAAAGAAGTGGACATGACCTGATTCGACTAAACCACCTTGTCTATCAGAGAGGTTTTTTTGTCTGATTTCTCTTAATTTTTGCTCCTTTTGGTATTCTCGAACAAAACTCTTTTTTTGTGGCCTGCTATCTTCACATGAGATGAATCGATCTCTAAATCAACTGCCAAAATAACAAGCAATGATTATCAATCGATGTAAACGCAATCTAAAGGAATGAAACACAACAAACTAAATTACAACAACCGAATACTTCCTGTATCAAGAGTTTTAGGGAAAAAATTATTGCATGCATCATTTGTGCAGTGTAGTCTGGCTAGTTTGAGGTCTTGCTAACTTGATGAGCACTTAATCAACAGCGAATCCACGTGACAAAAATGCAACCTCTCTTTCCCACAATCCTTCAGGCCAAAATGTGGTTTTTCCTCGCTTTAGATACTTAGATTACGTAACGGTGATCGATTGGGCCCTTATCAACTGAGCAACTTTATCACCTAATTTTGGAACTATTTTATAATGGCCCATAGATACGGTGGCCCATAAAGGACAATTCACTTTTTAAATTCAATTTTATCGCGCGATAAAATCAAAATACCGCGCGATAAAATCAAATTATCGCGCGCTAAATGATAAATTATCCCCGCGATTAAAAAGAAATATTATCACGCAATTAAAAAGAAATTATATATAGATTTAGTCAAACCTAAAAGCGGAGCTCACATTTTTTTCCCCACACGTCTCAAGAGCACAACACCTTGCAAAATCAAGGTTTATTGTACTGATTTACAGAGCTATGTGTCGTAGAAGTATTGCAAAGTACTCCTTAATCTTTTAACGAAAATAAAACGAACTATCGACCTCGAAACATACTTCCTCAACTGTGGCGGCCATTGTCATTCACGGAAATAACGTGCGCGATAGCCGATCACGTGCGACCAAACAAGTTTCCTATTTATCGCGCGATAAAAAAATATTTATCGCGCGATGATATATCATATATCGCGCGATAAATGGAAATTATCGCGCGATATTTTGATTTCATCGCGCAATGAAATTGAATTTAAAAAGTGGATGGCGTGTAATAATCAGCATAATTTTTTTTTTTAAGGAAATGCTATCAGATTCACGACTTGCTGGTCTCTTAGACTGATTATTTTCAAGTTCAGTCGATGGTTCACTCTAATTTGAATTTTGTGATGCCCTAGGGTCGTTTTCCGTCCATAGGACTGCGCACAGCAGAAGTAAAATTTACGTCGGTACTATTCCCCACTCTCATAGGCAACAAAATACCAGTAGTTAGCTGTGTTTAATCAGAGCAAGAGTGCAACCCAAGATAAAGAATATACAATGCTTTATTAAGACTAAAACTACAATAGGACTTGTTTGTGTTTGTTTCTCCAAAAAGAAAAAGTAGCATAATTTTTACTGAAAATCAGCGTAATTTTGAGCATAACTTGGAAAAAAGGGCGAGCGATGCTAGTAGCATAATATGCTACTTTTATTAGCACGATCCACAAAGGCTTCTGATCGAAATCGATGATTTTTGGGGACCAGTACTTTTTCCATCGCCGGGGGGTTGGGTGGGGAATAAGTGGATTTTAGGGGGATCCCATGGTTTTGAGGGGGAACAGAGGAAGGAATCAGTCGTCATCAACAGAGTGTTTGGGGGTCTATAGAAAATTGATTGCCAATTAACTGCCAATGAGGGAGGGGATCATAAGAATATTACAGAACCCTTGGGGGAGGGTCTGTAAATCTTATCGTGACACATCCAAAATCCCCCCACTCCCCCCCAGGGGATAAATAATGATAAACAATGACCAGTTCCTTAGCTTCTGCCTCTGTTTGGTTAACGTATTTTTTCCCTCATAAAATGCAGAAAATGCTAAGCAGCCTTAAGCAAACTGTCAGTTAAACAGCGCACTGCTTCAAATCCTGAGATAGTGGAGATCTTGAAGTGATTATTGTTTGGGTTTCACAGACTATTTCCTGCAGAATAGTTGTGATACGCTTGCTCTTACTCCTGGGACCCGCATGGCGTATAGTATTGGATTAATCAGCGAACCAGCAAGGTAAATTACGAACAATGTCATATACATATGGAAGTGTAGCTGCTGAGAAATGTCGAAATCAATTCGAACATCTATAAAATGGTTGTAGATAATCATTGGAAGGCAGCTTAATAAAGATGCTACAGTTATAAGGAACAAGGTTTTGGTCAGTTTTCTTTCCCGCAAGCCGACTGCACCAACTTGTTGAGGATGACGACCGAAGCGGAATTTAAAAAATATACTGACATAAGAAACACAAAGAACACACAGAGGAAGGAAGCGACTCGTACTCCAATCAAAGCGAAAGTGATCGTCAATTGTAAACACTTTACTGACCAGTATGCCACCGTATACTATCCAAATGATAGCGATTATCACAGCATAAATCCATTTCTTGAGGAAACGATGCTTGAATGGACGAAATGTGGCGTGTGCTCGCTCTAGTGAAATGAAAAAGAGGTTGAGACAGACGACGATGGTGAATTCAGACGATGCTTTGGAGAACCAACCAGGGAACTGGTACTCCTCGCTCTGATGACAGTATAGACTCATATCTTCCACGATCCATCCAGGGCCTGCCACTGCTCCAACTATAAGATCGACTACTAACAGATGGATGATCAAGTATGTGCTTCGGCGTAGTAGCTGGCGCTTCTTCACAAACACAACAATGATGATGATGTTAAGAATAATTATGGCCAGAAATTCAGCGATGAACACAGCTAACCATGGAATGCATTGTGATTCTACTGCTGCTATCATGGACAGCTTACTCACATTCTGTTGATTACTGGCACTGGTGTTCAGAACCATTGAGTTTCCTTTGATTTTTATTTGTATATAGTTCAACGACCTAAAGATAAAGAGAAAAAAAAGTCACAGAAAAGAAAAAGCAAATTGATTTACTTTTTTATTTTATTTTACGTACTCAATTGGTACTAAATTTCGCGTTTTTCGCGGACATGACATAAATAGCTGAATTAAAGAGGCGTGAATAAAAATCCTTGCGAAATTTAAACACGCATTTATAATCCCTCTGATTGGCAAAATCTAATTCCGTCAATATGAAAAATTTAAATCACGGAAAAGATGATCAACAGGTCAAAACAACAACATATACAGTCAATTACACAAATTATTTTAAAACTGGTCTCACTGGTAAGTTCTGAATTTTGTATCTTTTGTGAAAGGACGTTGGTTGATTGTCAAACCTTTCGCATCTTTGTCAGCGTTGAAGCTAACCTTCAATTATCTTTCCTATCAACTGAGTTGATAATGTAAACCAACCACTGTAACGAGTTTTCAAAGCTAACTTTTTAAGCATTAGCCTTTCGTCAGAGAGAATGATTAAGGGCTAACGCTCGGGACATCAGCTTAAGAAACTCTTTACAATGGCTAATTTAAATTATAATTTGAGGTAATAAAGCCAAATTATCGTGTAATACCCCCACTTTCGCAGCACCACGATTTCCTTATAAATTTACCCCCTTGACGAAAAGTTTCCTACGTTTGTTAACTAATGGTCATTATAACCCACCCATTAATTTTCGCGCAATCCTATTGGCTCATAATTTCACATTTGTCCTCGAATCTTCGCCTCCCGGCCAAATATTCACTTCTCGGGCAATATCTCAACCGCAGACACTATAAGCCGACATGCCTGTCGCCTGAAGGGGTCTATTAACTAATAGCTGTTACCCTTTAAAGATTTTCGATCATATCAAGAGCAAACTTTGTTTTTGTAAATGAGCTATAAAAACATTACGTGATGACAGGAATCACAGGCCATCTTTTGTGAATCAAGCTATTTTTAAACAAGTTTTACGATTAAAAGAAATAAAAAACTGTCCTTCTTTCAGTTATGAAAATACAGTCAAAAATACGTGCCCTGTTTTCTGGGATTAAACAAGATTGTGACACTTGCAAATGACATAGCCATACGAACATACATTAATTGCGGTAAACTAGTCAACTAGATTAAATACGAGTAACTTTCCCATATTCATAGAAATTAACTAGAGGTTATGTATCGGTGGACAAGAAAAAGAATCATTTTCATTTAACTAGGTAAGAGAGCACGCACTTGTTAAAGGACTTAGAATATTAATTCAAAATATGCCGTGCGAACTTACCTGGACAGAAGGATCCTATGTTGTAATGTTTGCAAGCGTTCGGCAACAAAACTTAGTTATCAAAAGTTTGAAGGCAGAACTAATAATATGTTTACGTTAATGAGCATGTGTAAAATCCAAACAGGTGCCGACTAAATACTCGCTAAGTTATTTTTTGGCGCCAGACGAGGTCAAATTATACAGGTTCTTTACTTGGAACGAGAAAAATGCATGGTTAGTTTAAGATGAAAGCTCGCTCTATAAATGATTTATTATCTAACTAAACATTACTAAATGTGAATATTTTGCCTCGTCATGAGGAGCACACGTGGGCGTGCGCAGGCACGACAGGCCCACGTGCCCAACTTAGTCATCCAGTCAGAACTCAGAATTCGCCCAATCCAGCGCTTGTTCACGGAGCCGGTCATACATGTGTATTGAGAAAAAATGTTCCTTCCTTCTATCCACAAAGAGTAGTTCCCAAACTCGTTACGATTGATCAAGAACGAACAAAAATTGAAACAGGGACGGATCACAACTCACATTAATCCCATAAAAACTACTCTTTCATTTTAACGCATTACTTAATTCATAAAAGAACAGGAATAAACTATCGATTTAGTTCACATTACCAGAAAATACCGCAAACTTCATCATAAACTGTGTAAGCATGTAAACATTTTTTCAGCATAATTGAATACAGGGTTTTATTTGATTTTAGTCTTAAACGTTTCATAAAGTGTCTCAAATTCAAACCCACTGATGTCTCTATTATTATTTCATGTTCTAACTTTTGGCCTCTAGTTTTCGAAATACTTCCTACGGCCATATTTGAACATCGCCGGCATCGATCGCATGAGGCGTGGGCGAAATACGAAAACAACATAAATAAAACCATTCAACCATTCTTCATGCATAACCAAATAAATGCGGATGGGCTAGAAAGTTCGTTACTCTAATTATAGAAAGCAAGCCTGACAAAAGGGGAAAAAAGGAAAAGTTTGTATCGTTGAATAATACCATTTTTTAACTTTGCTTTCTGTTCGTATTTTTCTCTGTTCCACAGTGTAAGACCATGCATAATTTGCGCGTTCCAATGCCCTGAAGCTAAGCTAAGGTAAAAGCTAGTGAAATTATAATGTCCAATATACTATGGCTTTCGGCCGGAAGTCTTTTCCGTATTTCTGTCTGCGTGGTGACCTAAATTATTTGCAATGAATTGCAATAACGTAATCATAGATGAAAACCGAAATGCAAAACCGAAAAAGGTTGCCAAATAGGAAATTTGTTAGCCTGTAAAACTACCCCCAGGAAAAATTATCTCAAACTTCATGAGAATATCAAATGTTGTTATGAGATTTCAAGTGATTTAAAAAATTAAAAAAAAAAACAAACATCTCTAAAGTAATACCGTTTGTATATGCTATATGCTAATTAATCGCAATTTGGCTTTGTCTTTTTCTCTCTTAGCTTTTCTCTATGATAACGTCACCGCAATTTGGTTTGACCAGCAGGAGTTTTTAGATATATTATTTTGTCGCAGTGGAGTATAAATAATATGGTAGAGTCGACTATTTCTATCGAATTAATTTTGCATAGAGTGATTTCAATCCAGAGGTCATGAAACTCACATGAACGGATATTTCGTGGGTGGATCTCTGGTTCTTTCCGTTAAATGTTAACAGCCTGCGGCGAAAATAATGTCATGACGATGCTAAGTTCGCAGATCGGTACGCCAAATAAAACAGCGAGATGCATTGAAATCTCTTTTATATATATTTTAAATATTTTTAAGAATTCGCGTTTTGAAGCGCAGCTTTACCCTATTGAAGATTAGAGGGGTGAGTTTTACGCAGTCTGGCTGGCTGATATTAGTCCGTAGTCCATTCTTCTCTGAGTTAAGGCTATGTCGCCAGGCTTCAAATTGACCGTCTCGGCGGAAAGAAAGAAACAAAATATTCTCCTCGGGATGTTGCAGTCTTTTGTTTCTCTCGCATCGGCACAATGGGTAACGTTATTCCGCTTTCAAGCTACAGATAATGAATTTGTTGAAAATTATAAATGTTTTTGGAAATAATTTCTGTCGGAAAGAAAAAACCAGAGGAAAGGAAACTGATTAGAATATGTATTGAATGCACTATTATCTTCTTCAAGTTGATAAGAGTAATTCCTTGCTTTGAACTTCGTGCAGCATCAAACTGAGGAGTGTTAGAAATTCAGAAAATTTCCCTTCCTTTGGTTAATATTCTGAGCTCGGACATATTTATGTACGAAGACAGTCGGTTTGCTTATGTTTACCGAAACCCAAAACTTCCTAGTTACTAATCCTTTTATCACTCTGACGAAGCATAGACCATCACGAAAAAACTTGCGTGCTATTCCAATACTAGAGAACTAACCCATGACGTTTTTGCCGAGATGCGGAAAGCAACCGAAGAAGAATCGAACTGAACTAATACCGGCGTGCTTTGACGTCAATAAATCGACTGAAAGATCGTCATTCTAGCATAGAAAAAAAAGCTGGTCGCATACAAGTAAACAGGCTCTAATTGAAGATCGCCGGCAAAAACCCATTAGCCGACAGGAACAACAAATTATAACTCATATTTTGGTGGTCTGCAGAGCAGGCGTATTTTTGGCGAGCGAATGCTCAGTATTTTCTTCACGAAAACTGTGGCCGCCATCTTTGATTTTAATGGCGGCAGAAGGCTGAGGAGAGAAAGAAATTTGTACTAAAGAGGCAATCAACGGTCAAAAATAAGGAGAGGGATGGGGGTGGGGGGAGTGAAGACTACTTTTCGCCCTTTCCCTGCCCCTTACCCCCACCGTCCGCTCTCACTCCAAATCCAACATGGCTGGTCAGATAAACGATCACGAGCTTAATGGTTCGCTCGCCCCAATAATAAGACACCTGCAGTGCAGGCTAATTTCTTGAGAGTTAACTTTGCATGTATTTTTCCTAACCAAAATGTGACCAAATCGCAATGGATCGATAATTCATACGGTAACTTTAGCATAAGATAAAGCGGGGGATCTTGATCCCGTTTCACGCACAAATTTAAGAAAAATTCACGCGTCACATGTACTTTAAAGAGCATTTCACACATCATAAATTTAATAGGGGCAATTTTAAATCTATCTCCTTGTGGGCGGGATTCACGGGTCACGAATACTCCAGGAGCCAAATCACGCCCAACGCTGGGTCATGAATTCACGAGCCACGCTCGTTTTTCTTTAAGTCTCTTAACCTTAATCACGCGTCACGTTTGAACCCTTTCTCACCCTCCCCCTGGGGGCAAAGCAGATAAACTGATAACAGCCATTGCGTGACGTTCAACGAGGAACTGAGGAATTCGAGCAGAGGCCTTTTTGATTCAGTTAAACGATGGCGGATCGTTCTCCTTTCCTTCGAAGGAAGAAAAATCCAAAGTTGCCGGGCTATTCAACATTTGATTCCAGAATTTCTAAAGACAGCGGAATCTCGAGCAACATAGAGGAAACAGCGTCAACAAAACGTGGCTTAAAATCAAGCACAGTTGTCGAAGACGCGAGTGACAGGGTTTCAATTTCTTGGGAAAACATTCAAGTGTTTGTTGAGAATCCCAGACCGTTCATTATAAAGAGACTCTGTTCGTTTGGGAAAAGTGAAAACGAAGTGGTTAAAAGCAAGCAAATCTTGTTCAACGGTAGGTTAGGAAATGAATTTCAGTTTTCGGTGTTGAATCCACTCAAGGTCGTACCACCGCTCGTAGTCTGGCTTCCTGTTTTTCGTATCATACCCTACTGATCGGGAACGGAAAGAAAGCCCTCTGGGAGCCATGATTACCTTGATGGTGTAAGAACAGAGAACTCGCATAGGCTTCTAATGGACACTTAATCGTTATATTTCGCAATTTTTCTGTTATAAACATTGCATGTTCTGTACCTCGATCTCTGATTCGAATTACTCGCAGCGTGACATTAATACGTCATTGGAAATACGACCTATTCCGTAAATAGTACAACAATACACGGCCGTCGAAAAACACATCGTCGAGTTTAACTTCAGGCCTTCCGCAAATTACAGATATCACACTCCTTCCCGAACCCCTACACGTCTTATATCTTCATTTTTTACCATTGCTGATCTAAATCATCCCAAAGTTAGCTTTAATAAATTGAATTGTTAAATTGGGATTGCAACAATTAAGGTTTTCGAGTGTTCCCAAGCTTCAGGAAGAGGTAGGGACGAAAAATAACCTCTTAATTGTCCAATTTTCTCGTTGTAACTCCAAACTTTGTTTTCGTCCATAGTTAGCGGAAACGTTGAAGCTGGTACCTTGCTTGCTGTTATGGGTGCGAGGTAAGATATAGCCTACGAAAGAGTGGTCACTTTTTTTTGCGTCTTTTAAGCCAGAAAAGACAAGCGGCGGGTGGAGCGTGAAGAAAATAATATTTTTGGCCCTTTCCATTGTTGTCACCCTCACCTTGCGCCCGCCTGTGTCCGTCTGAAAAGCATTAAAGATAAAAAAAAAAAAAGGCTCTCTGATCCCTCCACCTTTTTCATTTAGCTAAGTCGCCTTTTTGCTGATCTGAGCTCCTGGATCAGCTTTCATCTTACAGAGTGTCTCTTTATTTTCCTGCAGCGGTGCTGGTAAAACCACCCTAATGAATGTGCTGGCCCACCGCAACATCTGTCAGATGGAAGTAAGGGGGACTGTGGAGATAAATAATCGTCCCATTGGACCAGAGATCTCTTTTATGTCTGCTTACATTCAGCAAGAAGATCTCTTTGTCGGGACTCTCACTGTTAGGGAACATCTTACGTTTCAGGTGAATGTAGTGAATACGTCCTAGCAAGTTATTGTTGTTGAGTTAAGGGGGGGGGGGGAGGTTAAAGAAAAGCAGAAGAGGGGGGAGAGTAGCTAGGAGAAAGGAAATGGAAAAATCCTGTTTCATGGTCCTCCATTTTTCCAGAATTTGGGCATTCTGTAACATTTTCCAGCAGAAATCTCGTACGTTCATGTTTAGTCGATTTGGCAGTCAAACACACAAGCATCATGGCTAATTTGCAAATGTAAGCACGACTTTTCTGTGGAGACATAGTGTTTTTAACAATTTCTAAGGACATTTCGACGTTTCTAAGGCCGAGATTTACATGTGTTGTCGTTCTAGACTTTTCCGACTTTGTGGTAGTTTTATGACACTCTGCTGATTCCTTTTCTCACAGTTTGCACTGCACGGTGATGAAGTCGCCCATAAGCTTGGCCGTGCTGGCATTAGTAATTTTTGTTGCGTTCATGGTAGAGTTTCCGGTAAACACAGAAAAGGGTTCTGTCATTTGTCTTTACCACCGAAACGAAGCATGCACAGTGTTTGACCGTTGTGATTGTTTTGCCAGTGAATAATTGTGATGCTCTGGATTTTTACCTGAAGGCTTTCCTGCGCATGGAAAAGAACGTTCCTGACAATCAGCGCAAAACTCGCGTCGAGGACGTTATACTTCAGGTGAGATGCATAAAACCTCAAATTAAGAAGAGCTTAAAAAGAAGATGGTAGAGCTACTGTTAGACTTTTTTCTGCCTCTGTCAGAAGAGCTAACCCTTTCATTAAGATTGATTTTAATTCGAAAACTCTTTCTCATCCTGATTGGCAAACCCATTAAGCATGTTTTCCCTTTTCTTTCATTCTCGTGCTATTTTCATTTTATCGTCGTTGTCTTCGAGACAAAGAAGACTTTTACGGCGTGGGAGGAAATTCAATTAGAGTAATTGCTGAGTATGATATTGTATAGAGGAATATTAAATTGGGATTTTGCAGATAATCCGCTGAGATTGCTATAGTGAAATTTTTTGTGCCTCTGATTAGTTGATAAAACCTGAGCCACCTTCTCAGTAATCAGATACAAAACCAAAACGGAAAGTTCTTGAAATAAAAATTAACTCATTTCTCCAAAGCTTGGGCTTACGAAGTGCGCCGACACATTCATTGGAATTCCGGGACGTCTGCGCGGGATATCGGGAGGAGAAAAGAAGAGACTGTCATTTGCATCTGAGGTATGAACGCATATAGAAAGCATTGTTCACAGTAGCTATTCATCGATGCTGTAAGAGTCATTGCTGTTCATAGCTCATGTAGATAAAAATATTTTTAGCACTGAACGTAATATTTATTTTACGTACATACTACAATTACAAAGTCATTTACCTCAGCCATCATTAATCAACTGTTAATGCGATGCAAAGAAACTCCTCGTTTCGAAGTTATCATATTTCAATGCCATTCTTCGTCAGATCCTCACAGACCCCCCTTTGCTGTTTGCGGACGAACCGACCTCAGGCCTTGATTCATTCATGGCTCAGAGTTTGATAACAGCACTGCAGCAACTGGCGGCACAAGGAAGGACAATAATTTGCACCATTCATCAGCCCTCCTCTCAAGTTTATGCCATGTTCAACAGGTAACATTAATCATTTTCGTAGAGTTTTTGGATAGTGAGGAAGATCGCCTCTGGGCGAGTGGGCGATAGAAAGCAACTGCAGTCACCCATTGATTCGTCGGCTTATTCACTCAGCCATATATTCATTCATGATCATTCATTCATCCACTCACGCACTTACAAACCCACTCATTCATTTATCCATGGATCCATTCATTTAATCATTTATTCATTCAAGTAGTCATCCATGTAGCAGTCAGTTAATCAATTAAACAACTATTTATCAGCACTCAGAATACTCACAAGTATTTTGAACATTTCTCCTTATCCCATTTTCTTCAGTATCCTGTTGCTAGCTGAGGGAAGGACAGCTTACCTTGGCCCCAGAGCAGATGCCATTCAGTACTTTGACAGGTCAGGAGCTTTTATCTTAACAGTCGTGTCACACCAAGAGAAGTTAACTTGAAAGACTGATTCCTCCAAATAGACCTTTTGCCTGGTCTTTTTTAAGTTGTATTTAGATCATTTCCGTGTTCGAAGATCTCCGAAAGGTCTCGAAGTAACCAATCCTATGGTGCAAATTTAACTCTCGTGAACATTCTACATGGCGTAAAAAGACACGCGAGGCACATGTAGCCTGCGATACAGGAATCATTGTTTTGCGTTTTTCTAGCGGGCGGACGAGGGCGCGAGGAGAGAATGAGTAAAGCGCACAAGGGGAATGAAAAAAAAACATTTACGCGTGTCTCGCGCAGCGCGATATCCACGTGACACCTTCAGCCATGAAGGTCGAACCCCTCAGCCCAATAACCTCTTGTTTAGATTTCACACAACAGTATATACCACAAACTTCACATTTGAAAGGTCTGTTTTGTCTGATTTCGCATGCGATAACAAACATGCAAAACAAATATGTCCTCTTTTCACCTGTACCAAAAAAACCACGCCAGTTTTTACCTCACAAGACCTCAAGTTAAAAAAAAGTAAAAAGTAAAAAAAAGTTAAAAAGTAGATTTCCGCCTTGGGAAGACCTCCGGAATACTTGCTCCTGGTCGTAAGCGTTTCCGCGTGCGTTTTCTTATTAAAACGAATATTTTTCTCGTTAATATTTACAGCTTAGGCTATCCATGTCCAGTCAATTTTAACCCTGCTGATCATTTTATCCGTACGCTGGCAATCGTACCTGGTGATGAGGAAAACTGCCGTAAAAGAGTCCAGGTTATAAACGTTTCGTATCTTTAACATTGAAGGACTAATTCATAACTCCTCCCGTGCACTTTTTCTTGTAACTTAGTTAAGAGTAGTGTTGTAGAAAGACAACACTATTGGGCTGATAAGGTTGCCTTTTTTTTTCCTGGAAAGTGTGTTGAAATACGAGTATAGATAGGGGAAGTCACATGATATTCCTTGTGGTAGATGATAGGTTATTGAGTATGGTCGGTTTATAAAGTGAAATCATGAATCATATATATGACCCGATGACTTTGATTTTACAGTTCTAAGCGGGGCCATTTGTAGGATCACCTTAAACAGCCATGCACGATTATGGTGTTCTTTATTTGGCCTTCATAATTTGAAACGAAGGTTGATTTGATTTGGTTGAACGATATGGCAAATCGTTAACTCGGAGTTACTGCGTGACTTTTATGAAAATTTTGAGCCAGTTTGAACTTTAGTCACCCCGAACTCGAGTTTCTGATCATCAGGCGCCAAACCTTTCTCATTCCTATCACTCAGGACATATGTGACGTGTACTCGGCGCGTGAAGCAGAATTCAGCAAGCCGGAGACACAAGAACGACAGGTAATCAAGGGGGGTGACTGAGATTTACCAAAGCAAGGTACTTGCCCAACTGTCGAAGTGAACACCATACTGAAGGGGACACCAGCATTGGATTAGCAGTGACTGAGTGGCGCATGCCGTGCAGATTCTTGGATGAACGATTTTTCACGTTTCGAATTTTAACGATTGTTTGTTGTTGACGTAAAGAAGGAAAAGTGGGGGAGGGGGTACATAGGCACCCTAGGACCACTCCCCAGTGGACGAGGACCACTCCAAGTCCCCGAAAGAGAAATTTGTGGCTTTTGAATGCACAGGGTTTACACTTTCCTCGATTCATCTTCCATGATTGATAGATGGTTTAAATCATTTACGGTAATATTCATTATATCTTGTAGGACTCTTTTAGGGAAGACGCCAATTCACGTTCAGCGTAAGATTTTTTTTTTCAGTTGATGATAATGTGTTAAGATATTTCCGTTTGTGTATATTGCTAGAGCTACCATTTGTACAGTCGACGCTTAGTTTCCTGATAGCACTGAAAGTATTATAGATTCTTCCTAGATGTATGTTTTAGAGCCCTGCATAGATTCCAATCCTAAGTGCTCTTAAGCGACAAACATTGAGTTCATTCGAGTAACTGCTCTTATTACGTTAAGTAATCCCAACGGCAAACCAGAACAGTGGAACCATTGATAACTCCAACTGAGAACGAGACAAACGCTTGGAGTGCAAGAGAACGCGAGTGACCGAAATTGCTTTTAGTTTTCGTCAGATCACGTGCACAGCAAAGTCGAAAGAAACCCGATGCGATGCCTGATTGCTGTCGACATTCATTTGAAAACAGCCCCTTATATTTTTTATTTCCATCTCTGCACGCCTTTTCTCCCAAAAAAGTTATCTGGGACGAATATCCTTTACTTCATAATTTCTCCATGTACTTTTTTAGATACAAAGCATCTTGGTGCAGACAGTTCCGTTCGGTGTTTTGGCGATCATGGCTGACCAATAAGCGAGATGTTCTTATTTTTCGCATTAGATTCTACCAGAGCATAGTAAGTGTATAGGTTCCAAGGCGATCGCTGAATCTCCTCGTTAAACAGGGCAGCACATCGCTGAGCAAGAGATCGTGGAGCGAAAACGATGTATCACTATGTCCTATGATATATCAGACCGAACTAAAATTCGCCATTTTCGCGACTGCTAGAACGATAGCTTTACAATGCATTCGATAACTCACGATTTTCACGATAATCGTCGATTATCGTTTGCATTACTTACGCAGTACTATATCTCTGACATACATCATCAGTTTTTAAACTAATTCTGTTGGCTTCTGTCGTGATTCCGTCTCGTTATCACGGGTCAAAATATGATTTTCGCTGTCTTTTAAGTTCATAGGTCTTGTTACTGGGATTATTTTCTTCCAAACAACGATTGACCAGGACGGTATTGAGAATATTTATGGGGCCTTTTTCTTCCTTGTGACTTCTGTCTCCTTCTCAAACATTTCGGCAGTCACTTTCGTAAGTTTTGACTATCATTTTCTCAGGTTGGTTTGATAAAAGTTAGATACCTTTAAATAGTTATTCATTATCGTTGGTGGTTGCTTCTGTTCAGCTTATCAAGTGATCGATAGATTTATTAATCAACCCATCAATCAGCTACTTGTTAGATCGATCCGGCACTTCGTTTTTTGATTGATAGTTCTATCAATTAAATTAAGAACCTATTCACTCATTCGTTACTGTAACACTACTTCATTCATTCGTTCGTTCCTTCGTTTGTTCATTCGTTCGTTCCTTCGTTCGTTCATTCGTTCGTTCCTTTGTTCGTTCATTCATTCGTTCCTTCGTTTGTTCCTTCGTTTGTTCATTCGTTCGTTCCTTCGTTAGTTTATTCGTTCGTTCATTCGTTCGTTCATTCGTTCGTTCGTTCGTTCGTTCGTTCGTTCATTCGTTCGTTCGTTCGTTCGTTCGTTCATTCGTTCGTTCGTTCGTTCGTTCGTTCATTCGTTCGTTCGTTCATTCGTTCGTTCCTTCGTTACTTCGTTCGTTCCTTCGTTGGTTCCTTCGTTCGTACATTCGTTCCTTCTTTCGTTCGTTCATTCGTTCGTTCCTTCATTCATTTATTTATTCGTTGTTTCATTTATTCCACTGATTCATTCTTTTATTTATTAACCCTTATTTATTTATCTATTTGTAGACTTTTCCAATAGAAAGGAATATATTTTTACGAGAACACAACAACAGGATGTACCGTACGGACATTTACTTCCTATCCAAGACCTTAGCCGAAGTAATTCTTTTGAACTTACAATTGTTCAACGGTTACTACAAATACTCCACTTATTCCTTGAGTGAATTTACTCAAAACAACTAACAAAGAGCTAAATGTTTTCAAGTTGTAAATCCTCAGTGTAATTAAAGCGTTTTTTTTTTTGGGGGGGGGGTTCTTGGATGAACTTCCGTTTAAAGGATTTGGCTATTTGATTATGAGCTCGAGATTTCTTTTTTAACAAAAGCGATTCCATTTTGCCGTGCTTCTGTTCAGTAACCGATCACAGATGACGTCAAAAAGTGCTAAGAAAAAACGTGGCACAGGAGGCACAGCCAAATGCGTCACTGATGTTCTCACCATATTTTGACGTCTTCTGTGATTTATTACTGCATGTACAAACCCATGGCAACAAGGAATCTACTTATTTTATATGGGGAGAAACAAAAAATTGGTAATGGTAACGTCATGCGTTTTGATAAGACTTTTCTCGTATTTATAGTCTCCACAGTTCTTTCTTGGTCCGCTGGTCATGATTACTGTGGGCTACTGGATGGTTGGTGAGCCTCGCGAATGTTTTTCCGATTTATTTATTTACTTTTTTTACTCATAGATTGTGTCTTTTTAGTTAAGGTTATGTCTTAACTGCTAGCATCAACAGAGGTTCATCTCAGCTTACTCAACGCAAAAAGAAAAACTAGGTCTTTGAATTTTGATGTATTGCTAATTTTTCGTCCTCTTCACATGATATGTATTTTTAAGGTTTGAGACCAGATGTGCTCCGTTTTCTGGCCGCTTATGGAATACTTGCCTTAGTCAGTATGGCTGCTGTCTCTTTTGGTTTGTTCACAGACGATTTCATATCAGTTGTATCAAATACAATGAACAACTTTTCTAGATTCGTAACGTTATTATCATTATTGTTATCATTATTATTGTTATTGTTATTATTATTGCTATTATTTATTTAAAAAACCCACATGGTGTCCGTTAAAAGCAATGATATCAACGTCACATTTTTGGACACGGAATCACTAGTTTAAAGTAGGATAGTGTTTATAGCATGGCCTTTAATGAGTACAGTCTGACCAAGACTTCGCTCGAACGAGTTCAACAACCAACAGATATTTTCAAAATCATCACCACGTGTACTTTGCGTTGAATTATACTCAAAAAACTCCTTACGTATATAAGAAAAGGGTTTTTGAGTGATATTCAACACAAAGCAAATCCATTTTTCTGTAATTCTCTGTTTATTTCAGCGTACATCATATCTACAATTTCACCAACGACGTCAGTTTCCACGGCGCTAAGTGGTCCGTTGACCCTTCCTCTATTAGTACTTGGTGGATTCTACATTGAAAACCGGTCAGTAAATGCATGATCGTTGTTTGCTTAGACAAGAGATCATGATCTCTTATAATCTCTAAACTCATTTGCTATTGTGGTTCTGATGAGGGTTGAAAAAGCGTTTTTTGGTTTCCTTTGGGAGGTTGGCACAGAGACCTTTAACATAAAAAATGAGCGACCTACTAGTTTTAAAATTAATCAAAACTATTACAAATTCTCGAACGTAATTGTTTATCACCAGCCCTACGTAAGCACTCATAGGACACTGTAAGCGTCACGCTTGTAATTGGACAGTGTAATAGGTTGACACGTCATGCCTGTCTTAGCGAACAGAACGCGTCATGTGCGTGCGCCGTTGTTGCACATTTCGCTAAGTTAACAATTGTTTTTTTCTTATTATGAAACTTATAACCAATGTCTAGTTTCTTTCTCAGGTGTTGTTATAGTTTTGATAAATTGGTAACCGGACTTTGTGTTGTCCGATTCTCCCTGTAAACTTACTCGTGATAAACAAATCGGACTCCTACTTCGCGTTTGACTGATTTTGATAATCACTCATGATTACAGATAGAATTGGACTCCACTCAGTCTTTGTTATAAACTATTAATCAAACTTACACTAGAAGTACAGCGTGTTTGTGCGTTTGAATAGAATAAACACTATCGCGTATAGCAGTGCATTGGGTTTCTTTTAATAACTTAGAAACTTTGATTTTAAATTTTTAACCATGTTTTTAATTATTTGTTCATTTTTCGTTTATTAGTCAGTTAGTTTATTTATTCAACCCTTTATTAGTTTGTTTATTTATATATTTATTTATTTATGTATCTTTGCATTTGTTTTATGTTTCAGAACAATTCCAGAGTGGCTGTCTTGGCTGAGATATCTGTCCTGGTTTAATTATGGATTCGAAGCTCTGGTTGTTAATCAGTGGGACAATTATGGTCCTATCCGTAAGTTGAATTTGAAACTGAAATAGCTGACGAAGCGATAGAGCCAGTAAGGTCAAATTCATCATCGGCAGCAACAGTAACTTTTCGTAATTGGATGCAAACCCTGATTACGGCGACGCACAAGAGAACGTAGCGATGTTAAAATAATTCATATGCAAAATAATAGTTCTTCGCCTACGTTTTAAACAAAATTCGTTTCCTTGACATTCTCTTGAACGTGAAATAACCAAATCATTTATGATCAGAGAGCAGGATTTGTTACGGTAAATTTGTCGAGTTTCTACCTCAATAGAACTCAGAGTTGTCAGGCGCCGTTAAATATGAGTTCAAGTCATCGGCACACCTCATCTTTTAACCTAAAAAGTATATATGAAAATGCACTATTTACCGCGTTTTGAGATCCAAACGGGTATCTCAACCTTCCAAAATTGTCTTCAAATGTGCCAAGGGTTCGACTACGCACTTCGCCATTTTGAATTCAATTCTCAAGACGGAGAGCAAAACTCGCATTTTACAAAACAGCTTCTGCGTTTCATTTAACTGACTCGTCGTAATTACACACATGCATTTCAATGGCGGAGAGGGGAATAATATTGTTTCTGGAACATTCTTTTTCTCTAAAAGAAAGGTGCACTCTTTTTCCCATCGAAGTATTACGTGAGCTCTTACTTACTGCGGAAGTTCCTACTCCGAAACCAAAAGAAACACAACACATAATCTGAGTGAAAATTATTTGAGATGTTACAAATTAATTCATCGGAAACTCGAGAGCACCTTGGTGAGTTTTTTAGGATCTTTTTTGTGTGTGTGTGTGTGTGTGTGTGTGTGTGTGTGTGTCCTAAATTAAGAGATAACATTTTTTGCTTTTTGTCTTTATACCTGTTTTGTTCCTCCCAGCTTGTAAAATAATTCCTAACAATGAGACCTACACAAGTTGCGTTTACAATGGATCGATAGCTATTGAACAGCGTGGATTGAAGGAGGTTGGTATTATGAAGTCACAAGACGAATCAAGCAAAATAACTGCTTAGGAACTTTCAGAAACCCAAGTGATGTTACCAAATGTGGCCTATTTACCTAAAAAAAATCACAATTCCCCTTGATGTTATACTACAATGGACAGTGTCTCGGTAATATTTCGCTGCGAAGGTGCTGAACGCAATCGCAAGTTGACAAGCCGCAAGAAAAAGTAAAAGTTTAGGGCTTGAGGTAAATTTGCGAGAGATCACTAACAAAGAGATTCTTTTTTTCTTTGTTTACTTTCTTTTTTACAGGAAAATCTCCTTATTGATATCTATGCCCTTGTGGCGATAACAGTCGGGTTTCGCTTGATATCGTTCCTGTTTCTTTTGAGGAATTCTTACAAAAGAACTTAGTAGAGGAAGGAAGTCCTTTGCTTCACAGTCAAACAAGAAAGTCTTCAATAATTACATGTAATCATACATGTGCAGACAGCCGATGGCGATAAAAGAGTTCAAGTCGTATTCAGTAAACGAAAAAGATTTCAATACAATTTTTTTTTGACCGATCATGTTCAGATCTTGTAGTTGCTGCTATTCATAATTTTTGTCTTTTAGAATTTTGTACATTGTTATCTGCGTTTAATTGTGGAATTGAGAGTTGGCTTCTGTAGCATAATTATTCTCAAAACTCTGGAGGCGTTGGGAAGTATGACGTCCTGTAATAACCATGAGAACTTTCTATTAAGTATATGCGATATCGGAGCTCATCGCTTAATAAATCAACTCAAACACTGTGGTTATTTTTTATTCATTTTTTTTTTCAATTGAATGACAGATAAATTCATCAATTTATTTATTCATAAACGTAGCTGTTTTGCTTTACTTTACATTTTATTTTCATTGAAAGGACGTGGTTTACTATGGTGTATAAAAGAAGACGTGACTTTCTGTTGAACATTCACGCCTTCACGTCTGTTGATTTTGTTGATTAGGGTTTCTTGTAAGCTTTTTTCAAGAGAAATAGATACGCAATGAAACGGAATCCTATGGTGAGTGCCAATAATGCGTAGATGTCTATAACCTCGTTATCCTGTGGAAAAAGGTAAACAACGATTAAAACATTCCAAAAAATTTGACAGACGATTTCCATAGGGAGATTTGATTTCGCTTTCACGATATTCAGTGCTCCCTCTTTTCTAAATTCCAGGAAGATAAAGCTTGTTCTTAAGTGCTATAGCCAGGAGTGTGATATGGACTTTTTATTCGAAGGACTGACATAGTGTTTTCACTCGTTGTGGAAATCCTTTTCTGAGGAAAAAAAACATTTTTTTTCTCTTGACTGAAACTACACAACCACCATTTTGTAAACAGATATCTAATCGAGAAAGTGTTCCTAGTTAAGTTCAAATCAATTGAATTCATGGAAAACTTGGGTTAATGGAGGAGAAAATCTCGAATAATGGAGATTTTCTTTTGGAGAAAAGTGGCATTTTAAAGGAAGGTTTTGAAGCAGACTTGATATGCAGAGTCAAAGCTACACTGAAAAGGTCGCCATTATTCAACTTGTTCTATGACTGCAATGAAATAATTAGTGGATGTTTTACCAACCTTCTTTAAGCCGAGGTCATGAAGAACTTGTTCTCCACCAATGCAATCTGTATTATTTTTCCCAGAACAAACTGTAAAAGTAGGAATCAAAATCGTGTTAGCGACAACAATTCAAGATCCTCGGTTGATTTGAGGCCAATCTGATAAAAACCGCTCCATGCTTCAGACACAGGGATAAGATCCAGCTTTTGTGGCCGTTCACAAAAACTTTTACCCGACAATTGCCGAGTTTCATTGTCATTGCTTATTCGCATATACTCAGAGTTACACTAAAGTAAAAACTTACTTTCATCACCATAACCATTCCATTGGTTGACAAGCATAGCCTCAAATCCATAGCTGAACCATGAAAGATAATGCAACCAAGAAAGCCATACTGGCACCGTCCTATAAAGGAGAAAATATCTCCAGGTCAAAATAGCAAGAAAACGAGAAAGTAGCAACTTAATCTTTGTCTTCTAGTTGTAACCGACATACCATAAGAAGATGTATAACCTTAACACAGAAGAAGATGTATGACCTTAACACAGAGTAGCTTTTGGCAAAAGCCAAGTGGACCTACCGGCCCGGGCTTATTCTGGTTCCCATAGCATGAAGCGATTGGAAGTTTTGCTACGACCCCTGAATGGATGTGGACCATGGCAGGTAAACCTCCCCCCTTCCCCCGCATCCCAACTCTTTCAAATTCCAACCATTTCAAAAGATTCCTCTAGCCGGCATCTCGTACTCCTGGATGTAGAAAATGACCGTGAGAGTAAAGGTATCGCCTAGGAAATAAACTCAGAGACTTTTGAATTAGGTGACCGTGTCTCCCATGAAGATTTTCAAATTTAAGGTGGAATGAACTGTAAGCGAACTTGAATGGATCTGCAAAAGGATTAAACTCAATGGCCAGTAGGAGTTCCATGCCTGAGCCATTAGAAGGCGGGGTAAACTCTTCCTGTTTTGGATTTACCTATTTCAAAACGGTAGGTTCTTCAAAAAGTATTTATTCTGCACTGAGTTAGGTTTCAATTACCATCGCCACTTACGTGTTTTTTACGTAGAAGCCTCCTAGTAACAACAACGGAAGAAGTAAGGGTGCACTGATAGACGAGGCCGTCGCTACTGTCGGGGAAAGTGTAGAAATCATGTAACCTAGAAAACAAAAATTATAAAGTTTGCTAACAGTGTACCTGATGAAACAGATAATAATCCTCTCACCATATTGGGATTCGTGGACGAAACATCCGCTCGTCGCACTGTTTGGAAAGAATTGTGCATGTATAAAGGGCTCTTCAAACACACTAGTATTCGAGAAAGCAACCTTAAACCTGAAACGAACCATACGATTAATGATTCTGGTATCCTTGAATGTCACTGATGCTCTAGAGAGGGAAATGTAAACAAAACTTGTTCTTTCGTACACACAAGGAAACGAGTGACCACAAACCATAAGATACAGCCACCATACTGATCAAAGCCAGGATTCCGTACGCGTAGAGAAACCTGAGTATTTGTTGACGCAAACCTGAGAAAAAAAAATCAAAACCAAATAAAGAACAGTTACAGAAAGTGATGCTACAGTAGGTCATGTTATTAAATCATTTGGCCGAGAGACAAGAGAAACTTGGAAAAACGTTTGGCGGACGTTTGTCTTATTCACCTACATAAATCTTCATTCATCCGTGTCCTAAGTTCACTCACCTATCATCCAGTACGCGATGGCCATCAAGAAGAGAGGATTAAGTAAAAACAAAGGCGCCTAAAGATAAATAGAAGTTGGTGAGTACAAGATGATTATAAACTGAACGGTTGGTCTCTTGATTTGATCTTGTTTTTGTCTTTTACCGTGACGGCATGGGACAAAAGTCTCACACGTGAGGAAAGTGTTTCATCCAATCAAAAATCACGAAAGTATTTTTTATCTCTTTTACCTTTTGAGTCCTTATTCATCCTTACCTCAGCAGTGGTCTTGCACAAGAAGTAAACATCCGAACGGTACATGCCGTTATGGTGTTCCCGTAAGAACACAGAAAGCTCTTGCGGGAACGTCTAAAAGAAAAAAAGGAACCAATTGTATATAAAAGCCAATTACTTGTGTAACGATTAGTTATCCTGAAAAGATTAAAGTGTGAGAGATAACAAGCTAGTGTAGGTAGTAAAATAACATGGAGATGCTCGCTGTTTCTTAGTGGCTATCTTGAAATCGAGATGAGATTGCCCGGATGTGCAACCGTGATAGTAGTTTCTTTAACCTGATATGATGAAGGCCCGGATACTCACAAAGATAACTGATCCCATGTTATTAAACGTCGTGGAAGTTATCAGAAAGAAAATCGCTCCAGCGATGTTGATGATACCAGATTGATTAATCTTGGTTTGGAAGTAGATAATCCCTGCTAAAAGACCTACGAACTAAACAAAGAGAAAAAAATAGAAAAGATACACACAGAAAACAGAAAGAAATTATAACAAAGCAGATCATTTCACAATATATATTTACTCAGTCATCAAGCTTTGATTTTAATAGAAAAGATTGTTCTTAGTGAAACTAAATCGAAAAACAGTATCCTTGTTAAATGTTTGTAATCTTTCCTGAGACTGCACATGTGCAATGATTAATAGAACAAGCCTATCATTTTGAGCTAAATTATTAATAAAACTTTCCATTAATCTATTTAGTTATAAATGTCAACGAAAAAAAAAATTTGCACGGCACGGTAATCATTTTATTTCTACCTTCCGATGTCAATTAAACTGCTCTAAACTTTTATATTCTTGAACAAACATATTACGCTGCCATTTTGATGCTTAAACAACTGTTTTCTTATAAAAACGGTCTTAATTCAGGATGCCAGTTAAAGCAAAAGTGGCACCATAACCCTTGTATACTTCAGGATCATCAGGTCGTGCAATCAAGCATGCAGGATGATGAGTTGCAATACAACTTAAAGGCTATTTTCAAAATAAAATAAGACAACTTCGCAGATTTTTCTTTAAACTTGTCGCTCTCTTTTTTTCTCGAATTACATTATGAATATTAAATCATGGCTCTTGAATGTAGAAGGGACACTTAATATGCACGAAAAACTGCAATTAAAGCAATTGCGTAAAGGAACTTACAGAGCCTTAAATCTGTTTTCAGACCTTATCTCTCGGAATTGCTTTAAATGCACCCAACCCATAAGTTAGTCTTCAGCCAACGTTACTTACTACACTTTGGTAAAGTCTGATTCTAAAAATCATGACATCTCTATTATTGGTTAACCAGGATCTCCAAAATACAGAGCGAAATTGCTGACACCAAGATGCTTTGTACCTATATGGGAAATACAGCAAAATATGACCTAAGACTCAAGCAATGATTTTCTGATAGTCTGCACGTGTAAACCCCAAAAAATACTGAATTCAGCGCGTGGAATTCATTTTACAGCAGATTAGACGAAAATAGACATGTTTTGTGTTACGTTACCTCTAGTTTTGAACCGTTCGTTGTTCTTGTTACGAAAGAAAGCTTTTCAAACAACGGTTGCCTACGATATCACGAGTGTATGTAAAAGAGGCAAAACTTGGGCTCTAACAGAATTCGTAATTTAATGTACAAAGATGCTTTAGCTGAGTTATAAGAAGTCACAAAGGCGTAAGTTTTTTTCAAATTAAAAAGGTTGTAAAAACCCATCACGAAAATAGAGGCTAGTAGAAAATAGAAACTCCGTAGAGAATATGCATTAAACTTCTTAAATGAGCCACAACATTTGGCTGAAATACTCTGGAACTTCTTAAAATTCCAAAAAATGGGGTAACAAATCTGCATGAACGAGAGCTCAAAAACAACTATGTAGACTCCGTCAAAACAAAAAAAAACAAAAGTACGCGACAAATGTCCACGTCAGACTACATGGGGGGGGGGGGGGGGTGAGAGAGAAAGAGAATAATTGTAGTTTGAAATCTGAAAACAAAAGATGTTTTCTATACATGTCATATTGTCATTATGAGTACTTACTTAACTCCTTGATAATTAAAAGGGAGCCGACGAGCAACCAGGGATACCCCCTCCCACCTCTTCCTCTCCTTCCCCCCCCCTCCCCTCCATTGCGCTGCTCAACTAGTGCTACACTGATGCAGACACGAGTCGTGCGCACCGGTAACATCAGTATGAGGAAAGATAATGGGTCTAAAAGCTGTAATCGTGCCAGTGAATATTACATAGTTAAACGTAGAGAGAAATCTTACGGTGAACGTCTGTAAACTTCATCTTTGAAAGAATCCTAGAAAAAAAGAACATGCCATTTCAAGTCACAAATGAAGCAACGCCGGTCATGTAAGAAGACTGGGAAAATGTATTAGCCCTGTTGACCATATTTGACCTGGTAGAGCATTGCAATACATATATTACAGAAACAATACTCTCCTGTATTTTGTGGTGATGTTTTTGGTCTTTAAACACTGTATTTTTTTTTACGGTTACCGTAGTGAATGTGGCTGTAAGGGTCACGAAATAATCTGGATGAAAGGTTCGTGTGCCGACTGAAAAGTAATAACGAGTCTCTTTTTTTATCAGTAGATGTTATTTATTATTTAACTAATTGATTGTCAATTTTCTATTTTATTGCACTTACTTGTTTTCCCAAGGATTCTGAAGAAATTGATTCAGTGTTATTTTCCCTGTACGCATCGCAGATTTCCTGAACAACATTCAAAATTGGTAGACACGAATGTATTGTAATAAATGTTCAATAGGAGATATTTTGTGAATGAAAAAGGAACGTTCTTTTTGTTGAAAAACAACAAAAAGAAAAACAAAGAATAAAATGCAACAAAAAGAATTGTGTAAGACTAACAAAATATTGAGACCCCTAACCCTTTCCTATGTCAATGCAGAATTGTAATTTGTGGATGCTTTTAACCCTTTAACTCTTACGAGTGACCAAGACAGAATTTCTCCTTACAGTATCATCACATCATAGAGCGAAAAAGTGATTAGAATAAAGAAAATATCAATTAGGGGATTATTAGTTGATCCAATACCAAATTCTCTAAATTAATATCATAAGAATTGTATGGCAGACAGTAAGGAGAATTACTAATGGACCTGGGAGGCAGTGAGATGTTTAAGTGATCCGTAAATGAGATTATAAGTATACTAGCCTTTGTTCTCGCCAAAAGACGTCGCAAGGTGGCGGGTGCACCATTTTGGGTTTTTGCACAAATTCAAACCTTCACTCTAAATTCGTCATATCTAACTATTAGAAATAAAGGAAAAGACTATGTTCTCTAACCTTGACCCTGGTGAGACAGTTTTCCTCATCACAAGGCACGATGGCGAGCGTGTGAATGAAGTGATCAGCAGGATTAAAATTGATTGGACAAGGATAACCCAAACTGTACAAATAAAACAACACCGTTATGTTGGTGATAACAAAAAAAGATATGAACCTGATAGTTGTAAAGCTGATTAGTATAAATCTACTCGCGTTTACTTGCAAATGCTGCAATCTGATTAGCTAATCCACTCGTTATCTATTCCGTAGTAAATAGTAAGCAAAATGAATAACCAAACAATTTGCATCCACAATTCAAACGGGCGCACAAAGTGTTGACATCTGGGCGCGTTGGCCAGCCAAGCAGCCGTGCCGTTTATTCAACACCAACGTGCTTAAAAATGTTTAATACGATTGAAGGAAACTAAATGCACCAAAACTGGACACGAAAACCCCTGAAAACCAGCAGCTGGGAAAAAGAAACGGGGAACGTGTACCCCCAACCAAGGCACTGGTGGCACCTTCGGGGTTTTTTAAGGGTATCCCATGAACAACATGATATACACCAGAAGACAACGGCTAATAAACGTGCCTGAACAATAGTAATTAATCCTAATTGCAATTATCACAAATTAAATATTGTGTGATTGTAAACACACAAAAACAGGAACCTCTGGCTTGTAGCTAAGTTTTAAAAGACAGGTAGATTTATATTAAAGCAATTAGATTATTCGCTCTCGATTTCTATACGTGATGACCAATAGATATGTCGAGCTTAATACCTGATTGTCAATGATCCTAAATTTGGCGCGTTCATAGTGTGCATATTCGGTCACATGACGCGTTTAAACCAAGCAGTATCATATGAATCAGAAATAGAAGTTCTTTTCGCGATAATGACGAGTTAGTATTCATGAACACCAACCAACTTGAAAAGTTTTAGCCCGAAGTAGTGTCCTCATCGTTACAAAAATCAGTAATGTCAGTCTTTGAACAAGGGGCTGATCAAGACTGTCCATCAGCACTGCTCAAGAAAGAAAAACCTTCATGTAATTGCCTCCCGATCATCATGAAATCCAGTGCAGCGGTAACAAAGAAATCTATGATGAAAATGCATCTTTTCAATGACATTTCTTTATTTTTAAGGAAAACTTACTCTTCAAAATACTGGATCACGTCAGCTCTTGAGCCCATGTAAGCTGTTCTTCCTTCTGCCAACAGCAAGATACTAATGAAAAAAAAGAAAAAGAACTTTCTTGATTAATCATCGTAAGAACAGATGTTTATGGCCTCTAACTTGGCTGCTGACATTGTCTTACTTCATGATACAAAAGCACTACCTGCAACAAACGCACAAGGTTTACAAAAAAGGAAAACTTGACAGGAACTGTTGTGATAATAAAGTCCAAATAAGTACGTATTGATAAAAGTTCTCACATAACGATCAGTCCTGAAATGAGGAAAAATTTAATTATAGTTGCGGCTACGTAACATTCTCTCTCTGCGGAGTAAAAAGTGCTTGTTATCTGGTGGAGAAAAATTATTTGGCGGAGAAAAAGGTTCGCAATTTCTTCAACTCTTTCGTCTCTTTTTTTGTCATTCATGATGTGGTTATGGTGTCCATTCTACTAACAGATTATTTCAACCCATATAGGTATTCAAATGGTGCTTTTGTGCAAGTGGTATCAATACGTCAAAAAGGTGATTGACTACCTGTCAAACATGGCGTAAACTTCAGAGGATGGTTGATGAATTGTGCAGATAATTGTCCTTCCCTGAGCTGCAAGCTGCTGCAAAGCTGTTATCAGACTCTGGGCCAGGAATGAATCAAGCCCTGAGGTGGGTTCATCAGCAAACAGCAATGGAGGGTCTGTTATAATCTGTTGAAAAAGTGGGTTTTTTTTACTTTTCAGCTAGCAAAGGGGATGTTTCACACATTTTGGGTTCGTGTTGGGAATCGGGATTGGTTTCGGGTTTTAGCTCTGGCCGAATCGTTCTGATGTTGTATTGAGGAGAGCCACTTTCCGCCCACAAGGGCTCAATTTATCCAAGAGTATATATGGGTATCGGTGATATGCAAGAGGGGGAGGGAGCAGTGGGGTTACCTTTACTGTACCTGTGATTTACTTGCATAACAGGTACAGAGAGAGAGAGAGAACACACTTATTTATACTTAAAAAAGCAGCTGTAATTTCCGACAGTATGGGAACTTCGGCTAGAGTACCTACCTCCGAGGCGAATGACAGTCTCTTCTTTTCTCCTCCCGAGATCCCTCGCAGCCGTCCCGGAATTCCTATGTAAGTATCAGCGCACTTTGATAGCCCAAGCTTTGAAGAAACAGATTTTAAATTCAATCCGAATTCAACAATTATTTTAAAACGCGCTTCATTCTTACTCATTTCAGATGCGCCATACCTGAAGTATCACTTCCTCGACACGTTCAATCCGCTGCTCTTTAGGAATGTACTTTTCCATGCGCAAAAAGGCCTAAAAAGATCAATGAGAACAAATTACTTGAAATACTGCAAGTTCTTCACCACAATCCTCATTTAAATTGTTTTTTCTTTATTTACTTGGTTTCGTTATAATCTGTTTTTAAAAAAAGCGTGGAGAGATTGCATAAAAAAGAAATCTCTGAATGAAAGCTGGCCAGTATTGCATAGTGTTTTGTTCCATGCGTCCGTTTTTCTTTCCTTCTCGTTCGTCCGAAGTCATTCACTCAGTCAGTTCATTAGGCAATATGTCAGTTGCCAAAATCAGAGTGAGCCGCTTAGTCATTCGGTCAAAAATTGAGTCAGTCGCTCTGTAGAGGGGCTAATACTCAGAACGTCAGTTTTAGAAGTTACATTATCGACTAAGCTGATAAAACTAAATCACCCTGTAATATCCCTCATTAATGCTGCGCCACTGTTTCATTAGAAACTTACCCGCCCTTTATTAGTCAGGCAATCAGTCTGTTGTTTAGGCAAGCCTGCTCGTAAACAAATAACATAAGTAATCTACCTGAAACGTCAAATGTTCTCGGACAGTCAGAGATCCGATGAAGATATCCTCTTGTTGAATGTAAGCAGACTTGGTGTTGATTTCGGCTCCAATTGGGCGGTCGTTGACTTCCACAGTCCCCCTCACTTCCATCTGGCCGATGTTACGATGAGCTAATACATTCATCAAGGTGGACTTCCCAGCTCCGCTATATTTGGAAAATAAACGTGTAATAAGACATAGTTTGAAGCTACACTGGTTTGCAGATTTAATGAATGTAACCGAAGAAGTTACAGTTCATAGACCCAACGTTTCGACACTCCTGTCTAGTGCCTTCATCAGGGGTGATCTAAACGCTGCAACAAGAGGTCCTTTTATACGATCACTAATTAGCGGCCTTTTTTTCTGACGAGGTGTAAATAGGCGTCAGGAAGCAGACCGCCATCGTCACGATTTAAAGGAGCGTGGGCGGAGTTAATGTGCCAAGCCTCCAAACAAAGGCGCTGGTGATAACGCCGATTAGTAGTGATAATTTTAGAATTATCCCACCCAATTGTATGGTTGGTTAGGCAAGTATGCTCCGATAAAGCTGAATTTTCCTTTTGCAAAGAAAAACCGCTTTTTGGTGCTCTTTTAACCGTGTACCAAACTGGCGTTTGGTCTGTCCGATGTATTCGTTATCACAGTCATTGCAAGGAATAGAATAAATGGCGTCGGTTCGTTGTTCTTTCGTGACAGGATCCTTAGGTTTGGCGAAAATATGCCCCAAAGTCTGAAAAGGTTTTTGAGCAACTTTAACGTTGTGGCTATTCAAAATTCTCTTGATGGGTTCAGTAACACCCTGTATGTAAGGAATAACAGCAAAACCAGTCGCTGGTTCCCTTTCATCAAGAGCGTTACTATTTGTAACTGGTTTTTGGCAGTTACGGAGAAAAGTTTTTGTATAGCCATTTGCCTTTAGGACATTGGAAACATATTTCCTCTCCTCAGCCTTCGAATCGAGTGATGATGGTAGACAATCAGCCCTCCTAAGTAAAGTTTTGGCTACAGACTTTTTATGGCAAATAGGATGGTGAGAATCGAAAGCGAGGTATTTGTCGGTGTGGGTGGGTTTACGATAGACACTTGTCTCTAAATTACCCTGAACCCCTCTAGACACATTTAAATCAAGAAAGGGCAAATGTCTATCCTTTTCACGTTGCAGCGTTTAGATCACCCCTGATGAAGCACTAGACAGGAGTGTCGAAACGTTGGGTCTATGAACTGTAACTTCTTCGGTTACATTCATTAAATCTGCAAACCAGTGTAGCTTCAAACTATGTCTGATTGTCCACCTGGTTGCCGTGTGAACTTTAAACGTGTAATAACTTTGACTATCGGAAGGTTTTGACATATTAGCCGCTGACCACGATTTGTTCTTAAGGGTAAGGGGGAAGGTGGGAAGGAGGGAAGGGTAGGGAGGGGATTCAGTGACTATTTTTTTTTTTTGGGCGTTTTTTCAAAAAAATGCAAATCCCCTGAAGGTTGAGATCCATACGAATGCCAAAAAAAAAAAATGGCTGACAAGGAAATTTATAGAACACCTGATGCTTTTCGTTGTTTTGATTTTCTCCATGATATGACTTGTGATTGCATTGCCACTGATATTCAAGGGGACTTAGATAACATTCAGCGTTGAGCGATTATGAACAAAATGGTGATTATAAAAAGGAAACAAAATCTATGCTTATCATCGGTAAGCGATTCGGAAAACGCATGATTCAAGACCAACATCAAGATAATGATTTGACCATTGCCTTGAACGACTCACAGATTGAAAGATCATTTAAAGAGTTAGATCACACAAATTCCACGGGGTACAGATTGATGATGACTAAACTTTCGAAAGTCACTGTAATGCTCTAGCTAACAAGGTGATAAATAGAATTGGTCTGTTGAAACATATCAGCCCATGAGAGAAACCATAAGAAAATGTATTCCAATACTATCATCAAAACAGCTCTCCTTTATGGCACTGGTATTTGGACATCAACATCTAATCAAAACCTAAACATCATTTTTAGACTACAGCAAAAGAGCTGCAAGGATCATCTTGGGCGTGGGACCACGCTCACGCTCACGCTCACTGCTTTTGTTCCCGGCACGTCAAACTGGCTTCTCGTCTATATCAAGACACACACATCAACAGATGCTCAATAACTCTCAAAAAAACGCTTGGAAAAACACTTGAACACCTGAAGTCTATGCTTCAATAAAATTCTGATTTTCTCTCCAGAAGTACACGCTTTGGCAAATTAAACCTACGCTGCCGCTACAACAATTCTACTGAAGGGAGGCGATCATTCCCGGTTATAGATCGATTAAACACTAGCTGGTATAGCCTAAATAAAGAGCTCAAAATCTCTAAGGACACAAAAAGTTTCAAAAAGCAATTGATAAACACCCCTTTAGAAAGACAGAAAGAAACTAACACTTTAGGTACGATTCCGATTACTAACCTATAGTTATTTTTATGATTTCATTTTTCAGTATGTAATATTTCAAGTATAGATCATCGTCCATTTTTATATTTTAAGCTTCTTCTTACAGAAGGACTCAGGGTCATCAGTTTCACTACTGTCACGTGCTCCCCGCTTAAGAGAGGATGTCAGCATCCATCGAACAAATTTGAAATATTGTGGCAAGTCGCCCAAAATTCTTTTTCTCTCCTACTTTCATATTTTGTAGCCCAATATGTTCTAATAATTGTGGCGTAGTTTTTTTGTGAAAATATATTTTAGTTTTCGAGAAATGACTTTTTCGTTCGACCGCTCAAATATGCAAATTTTCACCGTGAATATTACCCGGGTTGTGTGACCTCATGTAACGACTGTACTAGACCCACGGTATTTCTGTGAACATAATCCTTTGTTTTATCATCTAAACTTAATCCCCTGTCGTTATTGAAGCTGGCAAAGAAATATCTATTTTTTGGTGAATATTTTTTTCCGACATACTTTTCCAATGTCGAAAAGTAGCATCAAAACAAAGACAGTTTTAACAATGACCGATGTGACAAAATCTACTGAGCTTCAAGCTTTTTAAAGACCAAAGGATGGTTATAAAGTTACTGTAAAAATTTCCTTGTGTATTTGTGTTGCTCCATCTTGAGACAAACTCGAAGTCCGGCAAAATTTACTTGATAGCGACTATGAAATATACATGGTGCGCCTACTTGTCGCCACCGTTAATTGGCATAAATCACTACAATTTGTAAATAGGTCTAGTACATTCGTTACACGAGGTCACACAACTTGGGTAATATCCACGGTGAAAATTTGAATATGTGAGCGGTCGAACGAAAAAAGTCATTTTTCGAAAACTAAAATATATTTTCACAAAAAAACTACACCACAATTATTAGAACATATTGGGCTACAAAATATGAAAGTAGGAGTGAAATCACATTTGGGTGACTTGCCGCTGTTTGTTTGATGCCTGCTGACATTAGCTCTTAAAATGAAGTCAATTGTATGATTGATTGATTGATTCGGAAGACAACATTTAACTTCATCTCACCCGTTCGTGACACTGGTCACGTTTTAAAACTAAGGATCTACATTAATTACCAAGTCTATAATCTTTTTATTACCTTGATCCCATAACAGCTAACAAAGTACCAGCTTCGACATTGCCGCTCACTGCAAAGTAGAACAATCAAAAGTCGGTTACCAAAAATCGGCAGAAAAAAAGAAATTTCAGATAAGTGAAATATCTTTTTTCACTTTCGTCGCCGGCCTTGACTTAAAAATATTAATCCGCAAAATTACGTGATTTCCGCAATAATACCCGGAAAGTGTCAACTTCCTAAGGACTTCAATATTTCTAAGAATTGCTCGACTACTCAAAAACAATTCAAATCCACAAGGGGCATACATCTCAGTTCCGCCTGAAACAAATTTTAAAATAATAAGAGCGATCTTCTAATGAGACTCACGTTCGAAAAATAACTTTTTCACGGAACCTCCAGTCTCTTGTTAGCCTTTCACTCAAAAATCTGATTGAATCTATTGCCATTCCTTAAAATTTGGTGTTATGCATGTACGAAAAAATTTCCTTTGAAAAAGATTTACTTGTGTTTGGTCTCCTTCCCGAACATTAAAACTGTACTACCACAGTATAGCATGTGTTTTCACAGCTTATTTTGTAATCAATCAAACATCTAAGAGGCATAGGTCAGTTCCTCGTTGAAGCTTTCATTTTTCAAACTTCTTCGAGTGAAATAAATTTAATTTTAGTTTACCAGAGAGGATCAATTTGTCGCTCGTTAAAGTTTTATTGGGATAAGTTTTGCGCAGACAAACTAGCGCTTAACGCTTATCTGTCAAGTCCCAGTTGTTCGGAGATAACACTATCCAACGGATAATGCTAACGAAATGTACTGCACTATACACTGGATAGAGATAAAGTGGATAGCGTTATTTCCCCTTCGAACAATCGGGGCCATGGGATTAAGCCAAACAAAGCTTATGTGCTCAAGTCACGTTTATAACTTTTCTTTAGAGCTAAGCAAAAAAATACAAATTCTTCATTATATGGCACATTTTGAAAAGCAAGCTCAATTTATCTCAGTTTCAATAAAGATGAAGCGTGCGTAAGCGGAAAAATCACTCTGAGGTAAATTGAATTTGACATTTGAATGACATTTGAATACCATTTGTCCAGTCTCCTTTGGAACGATTGATATGAGGGCATAAGCTAATAACCGGCTAAAAAAATCACTCACCATTAAAAAGAATTTGTTTAGTAGTCGGTCTCTCGTTGTCTCCTGTTCCAAAACACAAACGTTTCAAGAAAGATGGCCCGGGTTGCTCAACAAATACATCGATATTTTCCCACGAAATTGAAAGACTTTCCCTTTCTTCTTCAATAGTTGTAGCCCTTGGATTGTTCCTCTTAGAACTTCTCTCGGGATCTTCGCTGGCTAGAATTCCTCTGTCAATTGATCCTCCAGGATCGAAAGTCGAATAACCTCGAGATTTAGAGCTTTTTCTACCGTGAAGAAGCGATCGAGATCGGCCATTGTCCATGATTCGACTGAGAATATGAGATGATGAGTGTTGAACGCTTTCTCTTTTGGGGCATAATCATGTTACTAAAGTCGCACAAAAGGTCACCGTAGAATCACGCAATTTTTTCTTCGAAACGCCGGATATGCAAGATTTCAGTTTCATCCCAATGGCAACAAAAATTGTTATCTCTCCAGCACGTATTGTAAAGTTCAAGTAATTGCAGCTCAATTTGTCGGAGAAATGACCGTATAAAATTGACCACATCAATCCAAAGATATTTGTTTCGACCGACCATGCATGACTGCTTCGCAATCGAAATACAATCCTTTTTCTGGTTGCAAGCAACATCTAGTGATGAGAGTTCATTTTCATACTGCTGAAATTTGGTGGGCATTTTTTTTTCACGGGTTTAAATGTTTAATGTTTAAAGGGGAGGGGAGTCTTGATTAATTCATGCATGATGAAGGAACAATTCATGCGTCACGTAAATTAAAGGAAAAACTTCGAATCTCTCCTCTTGTGTGCAAGGTTTCAGGGAAATTTTTAGCTTTTCACGTAATGAAAGAAAAAGTTCGCTGGTCACGTATACAGGGAAACCTCTATTAGGCGGACACCTTTGGGACCCTTGACGATTAACATTTAAAGCTAAGGTTACTCTGTACTGTGATGAAGTTCCATGTTGTTAACGAAGCTATTCAGATAGCCTACGTGTAGCCGTACCCCTCCCACAAAGGTGAAACAGAAAGTAGGTTGCCCTACCTTCCGTTTCATTACCTTTCATAACTGTGCTGTACTTTGTGCAAGACTTGTAGGTGAACTGTGATCGCAGATCACAATCATACGTCTTATAGACAGTTTATTGACAGCTTCATGGATTGGTTACAATTAATCCACTATTACTTCAAGGACGTAATCCCATACCACTACAATGTCAATTCAGTCTGGCGTCCGCTTTGAATACCTATGACACGAAAGATTTTTTCTTTTTTGCATTTTGTGTATTAGCTGTATTCCTCGCCGTTAGAAGGGATGAATCTCATCGCCTCTAATGCTGCTTTTTTCTTTTAACCCCATTTGTCGAGAGTGTATATATTTGCTACGCACTTCTCTATCCGCTTGGCTTTTCACGCCCTATGAGAAATGAGCAGAAATAATTGGCAGAAATATAAAAAAAAGCAATTTGATAATAACTAACTTTTTAGATTTTTCGGTTTGTTGTATTGCTTAATATTTTCATTCTCTGTTTGTAATTTGACGAGCCCGTGGGGCGAGTCAGCATACCGCACAAGTCTTAAAAATACTCATGTATGTCACCACCAGATAGATAAAATCAAAAGAATCCTTTCAGTTAAAGAAAAAAAGACTGGAAACGTATCCCTTGAACCAGTACAGTGCCACAAACCCTCCGGGCGCTAAATAAAAGTCTTCTAAACGGTATGCTATCACAAAATGAGAATACGAAAATAACAGTGTATGTTCACGCTTCAGCAAAATGTATATGGGATTGAATATATTCCGGAAGGAATTTGTGTCTAATATTAGAAAGACATACCTCTCATGTCTTATGTTGAGACAGGAGCCCATTGCTTTTTACATTAAGAAATGGGCTCTTAGTTAAGAGCGCTAATGAGAACGTGTAAAAGTGAGATGTAGTAATGTAGTAGACCTCAGAGAAACGCGAGAGGCGCACGAGAAATATTTAATTTTTATGTATATAAACACGTTGTGTGGGCTCTTCTTTCAATTTACGGCTTCAAGCTTGCACGGAGTTATGGGCCAGGGGATTCCCCCTTTCATTTGAGGTATTCTGTAATACAGATTCTGCTCGTAACCGCGAAAATAACCACCAGCGGTTGGTTCACTTCATGACACACGCACAAGTGGCCCATTCATCATGGCGGAAAGAAACGCGGTATTGTTTTAGTTTTATTACATTTTGTAAAAAGCAGCAAGCATATTTCTCAGCGCTGGCATTCATTCTTCCATTGCTCTTTTCTTTTGTTACAATGGGCAATGTCAGACTTTCCTAGGAATTGTGATTGTGTGGTATTTTTTATTCAATTTTTTAAATTCACGTCGATCTATTTACAACATTTTTTTTTTGGAAGCCCGAAGTGACGAGGCTACTGCTGGTCGCGCAAGAAAAAAGAGGATCCTTTGTTTTTGTAAATTTACATTACACGTGTGAGAGCATGATTTTATTATTCAGCCTGTAAGCTGTTGTAAATGAGATTTTCATTTTCTATTTTCTTGCAGGTGGCGTTTGAGACAGACTCAAACAAGCGCAATCAGATGGATAGACGGTACATAAAGTCTATGTAAACAAAAGTATTTCAGTGTTTCCTTTTTATTCAATCTTATATTTGTGTTTTTATATTTATTTATTTGAATTTCCCAATGTAATTTAATAAGATTTTAAATAAAAATTGTGTTTTTAGCCTATAAGCTTATGATATCGAGGTTGAAACTGTCTACACCCCTAACCGTGTAGTACTACAGGGTATTTTCTTTATTATAAACTAACCCTACCTACCGTCCTTCCTTTTCCTTCCTTCCTTCCTTCCTTCCTGTCTGTCAGTCTTTATGCCAGCCTTCCTTCCTCTATTTTTGCTTTATTTCTCTCTTTTTGCTTTTACATGCAAGAATGGTATGCTAGGACTAGGCTGCCTGCACTCTGCCTTACATTTGGGAAAGGCCAGTTCTGGATTGTAACAGGTTTAATAGTTTGACAGTTTAAGGCACTGATTTATGTTATTTATAGCCCACAGAATATTTTAAGTATTGGAAGATATGGAACATTTTTCTGTTTTCCCATTCACTTCTCTATACAAGTATACTTATTTTAACCAGTTTACGCTGAAGAGAGGAATTGATCACTCGATATAGAAAAGACACGGTCTACAATTTGTTATATTTGCAATGTGTTTGACTGTGCATATATTTTAAATTATGTAGATGTGCCACATTTGAAAGTGTTTGCCAGTGACTCCCAGGTGCAGCAATCCTTGGTCAGGCACATGCAAACAGCATTCAATAATTCCTCTCAATCTGGTAATGACCATTTTTCTATTGATTATTATTTAATTTGTCTATTCTTATCATACAACCCACAATTTTGTTTCTCTAAAGTGCTAAATTGAATAGCAATGCAGTTGTTAAATGTACAAATTTAAGTACCCACTGTCAATTTTCTTGTAGATTTGCAAATTTACATGGTGTATTTTCATGCAGGGAGACCTGAGCCTGGATGGGGGAAAGAAGCATGCAGACTAGTTTGGAGGCTGAAGAAGTTGAGTTCACAGATGTGAATAATAGCAGCAAGCGACCACGTCTGGAGGATTTTAATTTCAATAATGCATTCATACAGAAATTAGAATCAACAACAGCACCCTCAAAGGATGACATCACAGTAAATGATTCTGCTCACAGTCCTGTGATTCCCATTCCTGTATCATCAACACCAGCATCTGCTTTTATTTCTGATCCTCCCTCATCTTCCCCTAAAGTTTTTTTAAATCGTAGACAATCAGGCGGGGACCTGTCAAAAAAAAGGCAGAAAAATTGTAATGGAGCTATCACTTCGATAGAGGAAATCAAGAGAAGAAAAACTCCCCAAAAACCAGGCCCTGGTTGTCCAACGGGTGGATAACGCTATCCACAGAACGAATCACTATTCGCCTCTAAGTGTTGTGATAACATACAACGCTATCCACTCGATAGTGATTTTTTCGGTGGATAGCGTTATCCATCCTTTAAACCGGGCCCAGGTAATGAAAAGAAATTTTCTTCACGCATAACGACGTCCAATCAAAGGCCACAACATACACATGCACATTAAATTGAGCTTACCTTACGAGAAACGCATTGAAACACTGTTAATGGGATGATGTTAGCAGATTCGTTGCAAAGCTGATTACACTAAATTCGTAAGTTGTACCTAAAATGGGAATCAAAAGAGATGATATAAAACCGTTTTGCACATAATCACAGCAACACTGCTTACACTGAGTGCCTGAAAGCATGTTGTGAAAGAACATGTTCTGTAATGAAGGCTGAAGAGAGGGTGTAACTGGGGTACATCTCTGGTCAATAGAAATCAATAACCCTTAAGAGTTATTGTGCGACAACAACACCGTAAAGACTCATCATGTCAATCGCTCAGATTTTTTAAAGAAAACTTGGCTTTCTAGATAAGATCTTTAGTAAAAAGCAATTCTTTCTATTTGTAACAAAGTTTATTAAGATATCAAGGCGAATAAAGCGAAGTAAACATCGCCAATGAACAAAATTGGCTGTAGACGCGAATGAGTTGTGTGACAACAACACCGTAGACTCATCATGTCAATCGCTCAGATTTTTTAAATAAAACTTGGCTTTCTAGACAAGATCTTTAGTAAAAAGCAATTCTTTTTATTTGCAACAAAGTTTAAAAGGATCTTAAGCTGTTATAGTCATTGGTGATGTTCACCAATGTTCACCAATGTTTAAGCTTCTGTTTGATGTTCACCAATGTTCACCAGTGTTTTTTTACTAAATATCGTTTACTTTTCTGTATGTTTAACTTCTAATAAGTTGTATTGGATTGAGGACCAACTCGCCGACGTCTCTACTCGATTTTATAAGTCGGCGAGTTGGCGTCGGCGAGTTGGACCGTCGGCGAGTTGACCGTAATTCACTTTTAAACTGCAAAAGATAATTAATTTATGATACAGAATAAGTTACATGTACCTCCCCTTAAGGAAATGAAACATGAAATCCCTCAAGACCTCATAAGAAACAATGTAGGAACTCATGTTGAATAAAGTGAGCTCTGAGCCATCAAATTCCACCTTTACCATCACAGATTCCTCAACACAAGTATAACATGATACTGAAATGAAACATACAGAAATAATCATTTGCTTATTCCAAAAATTTAATGATAAGATGACGTAAATTACTCATACATGACATGTTAGTAGCCACAGGCATGAACCTCTTCATACTGTATTCAGAACATTTTAAGCATGGACAAGTGTAGTTTGGTCCATGGACAACAACTGGAAGGTGAATGTTGTTATTTTTGATGCATTGTTAACTTCACCCCCAAATTTAAAAGCTCTGGTTTTAGAATTTAAAACATAAGATTACGAATGAAATTAGTTGGTAATAATTATGCAAAAAAGAGGAGAACATTTCTGATTTCTGGTTGCCATCCATGGCTGAAAAATATCTGTGCTAGAGCTATACAAAAACTTTGTGATAGTTTTTAGTAGTCCACCTGTATTCACCTTGAGCTGAGGCAAAATAATAACAATAATTTATTTGGCTTGCTGTCAGCTGAGGGTTTCCCTCCCTGTGGATGCCTGACATGCCAGGCTGTCAACAGCTATCATCCAATCAACTGGTTTGAAATCTGAATTAAATTTTCACATTACCTGGACAACCTTCCCTGTATGGTTTTCATTTTTCAGCCATTTCTATCCCATTTGTGACACTTGAACACTTAAAGAGATAAGGAATTAAAGCAAGGAATTTCCTACCTTCACATTGCCATGTCTGCTTTTCCAAAAATGCACAAAGCTTGTGTAGTCTGACTAATGCACTGCGATGAACACTTTGGGCAGGAGAGAGACAAGTTGGGAGTAGGCACTCATGAACAGCTGTACTCTGAAGAGGGCCTAGCTGTTTAAATACACAAATTATGCTCTAACATTATTTAACTCAATCCAAAATCATTAGGATGAGTGAAGAATAACCAGAAAATGTTGACAAAAGTAAGATTAATGTTTAATAATAATTCCAAGATTTTAACATTCTAAAGCAAAAAAGTTCATTCATCTCACAAGGTAAGTGTGGTCATGAGAATATGTGTCTCTGGGAAGTGAAGGGGTGATGTTGTTTTCCCTGTCAAAGCTTTCCATCAACTTTTCCATGGCTTCAATATGGATGCAATTCCCATAAACAGAACTAGCTGCAGTTACACCTGTGAGAAACATTAAATAAACAATACTTATTACTGGATATAATCTATTACTCAATTCAATACTGAAATGCAAAGAAGAAAATTATGGCACAGGGGCCTGGGACACAGTCAAAGAGACAGGGGTCAGATTCAAAACAAAATAGCTAAATGAAGACAGCTTATAATCCTGCTAATAGTAGTTTGGGCCTTTCATCTCACAACTCAGGTAACGTTAGAATTAAATAGAAAAAACAAAAACATTTGACCGGCACATGAGGGTGCTTAAAGGAAAATAGAGAAATAATTGGCAACAATAAAAAAGAGAAGCTGTAAGAAAGAGGATGGGAACTGCAGTTGCCTCCTAATGTATAAACAGAAATAAATGGCACTTAATGAATGTGCACATGAGATACAGTTATTGTCTACATCAAAACTGTGACTTGGATGATAAATTTTATTGGAGCATTTTTATAAATTATTTATAACAGTTTATATGCTTGTACTTACTGTCTCATGTGACTGTTGATGACAGTGACTGCAAATAATCTGTTCACCTTGTGCCTTCAACACATTTGCAATAAAAGATTCAAATGTTATGCATGGGTTCCCTTTCAACAATCACATTTTTGGCTTCCTGACGGTAGAGGACAAAAAATACCATATTACATCTAGTTATGAGTAATCTACATAGCAACCGTGCTTTTAAACCAATAAAAAACCAGACATTTTTGATATTCCCAAGGGTACAAACCACAAACAATTTGTGCCAAGTCGTAGAATCTCTAACCTCCTTGTACATGTACAAGATGCACTAGAAACTACAGTACAGAGAACCCAAAATATAAATAAATATTAAACATTAGATATAAAATATTAAACAAAATAAAAAATGATCATGAATACCTAAGGTGTGCAGCTAGGATATTTTATATTGCATGTAGACAGTAATGTATTAATACTACCCAGGTTTGAGTCTTGTTTGGATGGAAAGGTCTACTTACTAGTAGTACATAAATTGTGGTCATTTCTTTTTGTACTACAGTACTAGCAGTACAAAACAAGATCAACACTAGTGCTACAAAAATAACTTATAAACAATGATCAGCTTGCTGGCCAAGATTTGGGAATATTAATAATAAGTGCCTCTACCAAGGCCTTATCTTTAATATTTATGAGAAATATCCTAGGCACTTACAAGCAATTTCTCTGTAACTGTAGCGAAATCCAGAAAAGTGAACAAAGAAATCTTGCTGTCAATGATGGTAAAAGCATTGCTGTTCAACAGCTCAGTAACATGTAACAAACTGTGAGGTAACAGGCACAAGGTCTATCAGAGAGTATGGATCAGTGGATGAGGCAGAACTTAATTCACCATCTGCTATGATTTCATCATCAGAAACATCCTAGAAATAAATAACACTGCAAATATTTAAAATGCTGTGAAATTTACACTCCTATATATAGTAAGAGATCTGTTTTTAATTAAAAAATGCATGTAAAATCCTCGTTGGAAAAGAGGAGGTATTAATCATATAACTTCAGCTCAATATAAAAGAAAATAATGAGGAATAAAAAAATTAATACTGTCATTGAGTGTGATTCATCACAGCTCATGAACAAAACAGTTTCCTATATATCTGTGGAAAAAAAAAAGTCTGTCGAATGAGAAATTTCTTGTTTGCTACAGACATCAGTCTTCCTTGACTTTTTTTAAACGTGCCAGCTTCCTATGACTCAAAATAAAATTCCATGACTCTTTCCTGATCTTAATTCCCGACATGTGGCACACCCGAATATAATTTATAGAGTACATGCTGGAAGAACTTCAGCTTAAAATGACTGTAAAAAAACAGAATCGAAAATATTTTTAATAGATGCAAATAAAATTCTAACCAGTAAAGCATTTAAAATTGGTCTAGGTTGCAACGCCTGATGAAGAAGATTTTGGAGATTGTCTTGACCAGTCGAGTTGGTGACCGTAGTACTTATATCAGATGTCTTCTTTGATCCCCTACATCTAACCTTCTTCGGCACAAACTAGGAAAAATTGCACCGGCTTCTTCTTTTTTTTTTACTTTCGCTTAATTCATTTTCGTGAACGGTGGGAAATATTCGAAAATAAGGATTGTATACTGTTATTATCCGCCATTTGGTGGAATACGGCTATATTGGTGTGTATGTGTCATGAAGTGTACTAACAGCTGATGGTTATTTTCGTAGTCACCTCAACTCCTCATAACATACGTCACAGGCTCATTTGGAAGACCGCTGATTTAAAATTGGTGCCCACGGTTTGAAAGCCGAAAAAGCGCGAAAATACAAACGTTGAAGAAATATTTCTCAAAGGTAAGACACAATTAGCATTGAGAATTTCGTCACTTTGGCTGTCGAAAGAAATTAATTCAACTTTTGGCTTCAGTTCTCCTTTAGTCTGTCCTAATTGTCTCCGATTTCCGGCAATGAAAGACGTTCCTTCGGTTAACTGACGTGGATTTCTAACAGCTTTTACTTGATTCTAGCGTGAATTAGTTGTATTGCCGCCTCGTGTTGCTTAAAAGCTAATTAAGCTGAGCTTAAATGAACAAGTTACAACTGTCGAATTCGCGCGAAATTCGCAGGCAATTCCTGGCGTTTACCTTGGAAAAAATAAGTAATTCGGGAGAGGTAAAAGGAATATCCAAATTATCGATTTGATGCAGTGCAAGGGCTGATGATCGAAACACTTTCAGTTTCGTTTGCGTGTGATGTGAAACATGCACACCATTGTGTTTTGCAGTAGCTTTCATGTCGGGTTTATATATGATTAACTCAATTTGCTCCTGTATTCACGATGCATTTATCAAAATTTCATGTGTTTTTTTGGTTGATTATTTTATTGTTGGTAATCTTTTCTTCTTGATAGACTGCTTAGATTCTCCTGCCAAACTGTCCTGTTAAACTGATATCCTCGTTAAATATCGAGAAAACTTAATTTTCTTCAAATGTCAGTTAGTGATTTATTGCAAGCATCCTTTCAATAACTGCATTCGATTTTTAGGAATCTTCTAATCAATAAATGATCAATCAATAATCACATCAACTGAATGTTTCTAGTAAACTAGTTTAGTCCAAGTGATATTAGATAGTGCATGATTATTACCCCTTTTTCTTGAGCCATACTGGGGAATATTGGCACTATGTCATTTCTACACGGCCACAACCTTGGGCCAATTTTCCTGACTAAAGCACTGATGCTCAACCAGTTAGTTAGAAGTTAGTACTGACTTTTGCAAAAATGATTTACACTGTACATGTATTTCAGGCTATTTTGAATTCCAGAGCTATTGATTTCCTTGTTACTCTAAATTTATTGAACCTTTTTGTACATGAAGACAGCCAGTCAGCGCCTCTGCAGCACTGAAATCCATTTCAACTTACATCAGCACACCTAAGTGTAAATATTTCACTGTTTTTCCTGTGATAATACCCATCTATACGAATATGGATGTCAGTTGACCTGGAGGAAATACATGTTTTATAAGTTTTGACCAGTAAACCCTATTTAAAAAAAATCAAACTGGAGAATTTTACTTCTGTTTTGTAAAATTTGTTTCTTTTGAGAAAGGATTCAGTATAAACTCTCTCCTCTTGTGGAGACATGGTGGCCTTATGATTAGTGAGCTGGACTCAGGGTCAAGAGGTCTGCATTTGTAACCTGGTCTATGCATTTTGCTCTTGTGCAAAACACTTTTCTCCCACAGAGTCCCTCTCCACCCAGGAGTGTAAATGGGTAGCAGAAATTAGACAGAGATCAAAGCCTGATGAAATGCCAAGGAGGGAAAGGGGGTTAACCATGGAATGGACTGGCATCTATCCAGGGGAGGGGTGGGTAGTTACTCCAAGTCACTTCATGTGAGGAATCCAGGATTATAGGCACAGGGCCTGGATAGGCTACTGCTCAAATACATGAACTTTTCCTAACTACCTACAGTCTCTTAGCTTAAATAATTTAAATTGCCGCTGCAACAAAGTATATTAACTTGCAACACAAAGATGTTGATGTTTGCCCAATTTATCTCTGTCAATTGGGAATGTATGATATAAATCTTGAAATTTCTTATGAGAAGTGAATTACTGTTCATTTAAATATAAATGCTTGTTTCCCTCAATATATATATATATATATATATATATATATATATATATATATATCTTTTATTCTTTCGCTGATTTTAGTATGCCATCAATTTTAATTGCTTGTGATTTTGTGTATAATTATGTATCCCTGCCATTCTCAGAAGGGGAAAAATATTAATTTTGCAACTGGGTAAAATATTGAGCTGATGTTTATTACCATTTGCAACAATCTTTTTTTCAGGCCAGGATAACTTAAAACAGCAACTTTGTAAGAAGCATCTTACAGTTGCTATGGCTACAGCAAGAGGTCCAGTTAATGAGCCATGTGAAAATGAAGACTTACCTGACAAAGAAAATGCACTAGATTTTGACGAGAACACTTTACAAGGTGAGCTAAGTTCAACTTCAGCTTCAGTTATTGTTAGAGCAATTTCTATTCCACCATTTCCAAGAATGTAAGCAGATATGGAGAAGGATATATACACTGTATGACCACTTTAAATGATATTTTGGGCAGTCATGACTCTCTTTAATGCTCACAATGTGCTGTTCATTTAGAGATCTATGACACAGAAACCTTTGCTATTCTCTTTTCTATCCTGTCATAGCAAGCACACAAAGGTATAATAAATAAAGACAAAGGGGGTGGGAAGAGGGAATTGAATCTTGCCCGATTGGTGTTGGGGAATTTGAATCAGAAGTGTCAAGACTAATTTCCAATAGAATACAAGTGTGATATCATTGAATATGGAGGTGTTTAGGGTAGATAGTGCACTTCCACTAGCAAATGAATTGCAGAAAAAAAAAGTGTACATGGTCTAGGTTTTAAAGCTTGGTCAATAAGTTGAAAGTCAGCTTGCTAACTAATCTCATCTTCTTTATCCTTTTTCTTATCATTTTTTTATATAATAACTATTTCTCTATAAGTAATATTGCTTCTGGTTTTTATACATTTGGATGTAATTGACTCATTAACTAAGTATGTCAATGTAATTAAAGCGACAGACTCTTTTACATGCATAATTATGTTGACTCTCTCTGAATATCAAGGAGGCTCACAGACACAGAACGAGACTCTGGGTCTCCCATATAAGTCATCAAACTTTCAGGATAAATGAGGATTTGGGTCAGTTCTTCACTGAAACTACATTTCAACTCCAGATTTCCCATATTCAATATCGTTCTGGTTATCTTAGGGTTCTTATCTTCTGAGCTTTCAACCAAAAAAGTCACTCATAAATTTACTGAGTGGGGTTTGTCCTTTGAAGGGGGAGGGGGGAAGGCTGCAGATGTCATCTGAGGTTTTCAGGGGATGGGTCAAGTCATGCAAGTGCAAAAGGGGCAGCTGGCACAAAAAGAAAAATCTGCCAATTTTAAATCTCCAGATCTTGGCAGCCTTGCCTATACACTCACAAACTACCAACAGACTTTGACACAAATTACTTTTTGTTTGTTTTTTTTGCATCCACAGCTGATGTTTACAGGAATCAGGGCAATGAGGCCTTTAAGAGAGGAGAATTCATCAATGCTATTCATTTTTACACCAAAGGAATTAAAATGAACTGTGATGAGAAAGAACTAAAGGCCAAACTGTACAACAACAGGGCCATTGCACATTTTAAACTTGGTAATATGATGAGAGCTTTAATATGCATTTTTTTCCTCTTTTGAAGCCAAGGGCTGTCAGTAGTAGTTTTCTAAAAAAGGTGATAATTTTGAATGTATGCCCAAAAAGAAATTCTCAAAAAAAATATATGCCTTATCCTTGCCTCTCAAACATAAAAAGAAGTAACCTCTTACCGGACTTGCCCCAGATATCAATGAGCATCACAAGTTTTTCCTGAAATTAATGTAAATGTGGTGGGTTTGCCATATGCACAGCTAAACAGAGATATTTATTTTCAAAACAGGAAATCACCAGGATTCACGAAGAGATGCAGAAGCAGCCATTGAGTTAAATCCAACCTTCCTCAAGGCAATTGTGAGAGGTTAGATATGTTAGCTGTGCTATAATAATAATAACTCATCACTCTAAGGATAGATGAAGTTAAATCTGGTATTAATTATAAATTGAGAGGTTGAGACCACCATGATGTACATTTGAATTCAGCTCTTGACTGCTGTGCTATGACTTTCCATTATGATGTGAATATTATTTTGAGTTGGATGAAGAACTCATGATTGTGAATGCAAAGCAAAATTCAGCTTGAGTATTTTAGTTTCCTTTTGCTAAATGAGTGAGGTAGTGGTGTCAGATATGTTTAGTCATCATTTAGCTATTTTGAAAAGAAGTGAGGACATAACTAAAAACTGTAAGGAAACTTTCCTCATTCGTCAAGTATAACTCAACTTCAAGTGCTATAACACGTGTAATAATAATGTAACTAAAGAGGCAGCATGAGTAAATCTTATTCTTGGTGAACTTCAAACCTAAGCTTTAGTCACCTCCAAGGAATCAATTATCAACTGGTTGAGTAAATCAAATTATTTTAACTCAGACTAGAAGGAAACTAGTATTAATATCAATTATTTGTATCTTGATTGAAGATGAAATTTAACATAGTTCTAAAAGGGTTAACTGAAAAATGTACCATTATAAAAATGTGAGAAAATGGGTTTCATTTTTCTGTTTTTGCCTTGAGTGTCATATATATATATTCTATCTGTACCTCTGAGTGATTTTGTGGGAATCGTCATTTCCAATTTAAATGTTCTTAGAAGTTTCAATTATCTAATTGAAAGCTAATCTAACTGAAACCTTATGGGGTCTGGATATTCTTTTCCATATAGTTTTTTTGTTTTGTTGTTTTTTTTCAGGTCTGTTTTGATTTAGCTTTCAATCAGGTTTCTGGTTCTTTTCTTGGGATTGAGCTTACTGTATATAGTAATAATATACTTTTTTGTGTTGTTGCCTGCAGGAGCCACTGCCTGTGTTGAACTCAAGAGGTTTGAAGAAGCAATCACTTGGTGTGATAAGGGATTACTTGTATCCTCTGAAGCAATCTTTTATTTTTTAACCATGGGTATAATGAAAATATTCCACAATTTAACATTTCAACAGAGAAAATGCAAAGATGGGAACTTGTCAGCTCATACTTTAAGTGTGTGTGATTAAACAACCTAGAAAAAGTTAAAAACTCATGACTTGATAGTGATACAACTTTTAAAGGCACCTATTTGTGTTGTAAACTCATTTCTTCCACTGCTGTAAGACATTTTTCTGATGTTAAAGCTATATTACTTTAAGATTTGAGCGGGTGCCTCCCAGTTTTTGTAAACAAGGAATTATGTTTAGATATTTTGCATTAAAATTTAAGGTTGCAAACAGAAAATAACTTTTTGCGATGTGTAGATTTACTTTATAACAGAATTTAAGATTTAGTGTTGATGTAACATCTACCTTTCATGCAAGCCCTCCTAATAGACCATTTTAGACTTGTGTACTTAGTTGCCAAGTCTTTGATTTGGAGTGAGGCTGAATATGACCTTTTTGTGATAGAGAGCAGTATCTAGTGAGCGTAATAACAAAGTAATTTGCATTTGAAAAGCAGAAATGTATTGTATCATAACAAGGTCACCCTTAGCCACACCCCTTTTCAACTGTAAAATGGACTATTACATACCAATGTGATCAGAAAAATAATCTTTTTTTGTTTTTTCCCATTTTTGAACTTAACATAAAAAAAGATTGACAAAAATAATAGGATCTTGTTGTCGTTAAGACTTCAGTCTTTCAGAGAAGTGGGAGATAAGTCCATGGAGGAAAAAGATCATATTACATGTAGCTATGACCATGGTAGTGCAAGTTCAGGTGATCTCAAGAGAGTCATAGACTTCTGTAATCCAGGAGACAAGCATCGGGAGGTGGACAATTATCGCAATCTTGGCTCAGCTCATTACCGTCTGAGTAATTACAAAAAAGCCATAAAGTACTACAACCTACATCTTAAAATAGCTAAAGAAGTAGGAGACAAGTATGAGGAGGGTAACACTTATGGTAACCTTGGCCATGCTCATTTCAAACTTAGTGATTTCAAAAAGGCTAAAGAGTACCACAACCTACATCTTGAAATAGCTAAAGAAGTAGGAGACAAGCATGGGGAAAGCGGTGCTTATCGCGATCTTGGCAATGCTCATTGCAGTCTTGGTGATTTTAAAACAGCCATAGAGTACCACAACCTACATCTTAAAATAGCTAAAGAAATAGGAGACAAGCAATGGGAGGGTTATGCTTATTGCAATCTTGGTAGTACTTATAGCACTTTGGGTGATTTGAAAAAAGGCATAAAGTACCTCAACTTAAGTCTTGAAATAGCTAAAGGAGTAGGAGACAAGCATGGGAAGGGTATAATTTATGGCATTCTCTGCAATACTTATTGCGGTCTGGGTGAATATAAAAAAGCCACCGAGTACCAGAACCTACAACTTAAAATAGTTGAAGAGGTAGGAAACAAGCATGAGAAGAGTAACGTTTATTGCAATATTGGCAAAGTCTCTCGGAGTCTGGGGGATTTCAAAACAGCCATAGAGTATCACAGCCTACATCTTAAGATAGCTAAAGACGTAAGAGACAAGCATGGGGAGTGTGTTGCTTATGGCAATCTTGGCAATGTGTATCGAACTCTGGGAGATTTGATAAACGCCAACGATGCATACAATCTAATGCTCAAAATTGCCAAAGATATCGAAGACAAATCCTTGGAGGCATTGGCGTTCTATTTTCTAGGATGCGTTTTTGAGTCATTGGGTCGACTGCCAAAAGCCGTTGAACATTATCAAGCTAGCATAACCGTATACAATTCCTTGAGAGTACTTCTAAAATCTAAAGATGAGTGTAAAATTAACTTTCGAAATTATCATCAAGGCGCGTATACGGGTTTGTGGAGTGTTCTCGTAAAACAAGGTAATATAGATGAAGCCTTACTTGCTGCTGAGAAAGGACGAGCGCAAGCTCTGACCGACCTCCTGGAATCCCGTTTTTGTGGTGGAGCAAGTCAGCATAAGGGAAGCGATGAAGATTTAGCAGTTTTAAAAAACGTTTCATCAAACACTGTCTTTCAGGCAGTGGGCAATGCTAAACTCAATCTTTGGGTTGTGTCCAAAGGAAAACAAGTTCGGTTAAGACAAAGTAAACTCAATGGTTCTCTTTCAGAGAATAGTGGAGCTAGCCAGTCCTTTGAGTCGCTCATGCTCCGTGTCTATACACAACTTGGTGTTCGTTCAAATGCGAGATGCGAGGATCGATCTTTGGATGCTTTGAGGAAGAGCCATTCAAAAGTGGATGAGAAAACTAAAGAAGACAACCCTCAACCTCCCATCCAACAAAGCGAATGCTTGAGCACTTTGTATGATAACGTTATGAAGCCGGTGGCAGACCTGGTTCAAGGGGATGAGCTAGTCATTATTCCCGATGGACCCCTGTGGCTCGCTCCTTACGCTGTACTCAAGGATGGTAATTCTAAATACATGTGTGAATCGTTCAGAATCCGACTCGCTCCATCTTTAACAAGTCTTAGACTCATTGCCGATAGCCCAGATGATTATCACAAAAGCAGTGGTGTGTTACTTGTAGGAGATCCGTGGGTAGCCGAGGTTGCTGACAGCAAGGGAGAGAAACCCCTCGAGCAGCTTCCGTTTGCTAAAGAAGAAGTAGAAATGATCGGAAAAATTCTGAATATCACGCCAATCACTGGCAGACAGGCCACGAAACGTGAGGTGTTGAAAAGACTCAGTTCCGTTTCTTTAGTTCACTTTGCGGCACATGGATGTATGGAAACTGGCGAAATTGCTCTTACACCTGACCCAGACCGAATATCTACTGTGCCAACGGAGGATGATTACATTTTAACAATTGGAGATGTGTTGACTGCTCAACTTCGCGCCAAACTTGTTGTGCTTAGTTGCTGCCATAGTGGTCGGGGCGAGGTTAAGGCTGAAGGTGTGGTTGGCATTGCGCGCGCTTTTATGGGGGCTGGTGCTCGGTCTGTTGTGGTGTCCCTGTGGGCGATTGATGACGAGGCTACTCTCGAGTTCATGAAATGCTTTTATCAACACCTTGCGGAAGGTAAACCTGCAAGCGAGTCACTGAACCTGGCCATGAAAAGCCTCAGAGAATCAGACAAGTTCCGCGACATCAAATACTGGGCGCCCTTTTCGCTGATTGGAGATGACGTCACTCTCGACTTCATGGCAAAGAAAAGAAAAATTTGAATATTAAAGCACAAATAAAAATTGGCTTTTTTTCCTTTTAAAAAGAATGAAAAACTAGCGGAGGAACTTGGAAGCTTGAAATGTCCCTCTATTTTGGCAGTTTTTGGCTATTTTTGATTACTTTTTACTTTTTGTTTCATGGCACTTGAGATGTGTAACTTTACTTTGGTGTAGAAATAAAAACAGTCTATTTCATTATATTTTGATCAGTGGAATTGTTTTTTTTTCTTACCTTTACAAATTTAAATGCTTGCGAAGAGAACGAAATGAAACAAGGCTTCTGTAATAAATGCCTGCAATGGTTGAACGCGATTACGAGGTTTCCGTTTCCATCATGAATTACTTGATAAATTGAGATTATCTTTACAAGAAGAATTGATAATCTTTTAAATCCATTTTAATACAAGCTAATTCTCTCAGTGCTAAGATTGCCATTCAAAGCTTAATTTGACGAAGTAAACATCAAAGATGATGTTATTGAATTTACTGACCATATGTTAGAGACATTAGACCTACTTTTTGGGGTGTAGCCAGCCTCTAGTCCCGTAGGCCCGGCCTGCCATTGTTTTCCGCCTACTTGACTTTTACAATGTGACTCTTCTACATCATGAATTACTTGATAAATTGAGATTATCATTACAAGAAAAATTTGTTATCAATTTTTTTTTATCCATTTTAATACAAGCTAATTCTATCAGTGCCAAGATTGCCATTCAAAGCTTAATTTGATGAAGTAAACATCAGTGATTGTGTTATCGAATATACTGACCATATGTTAGAGACATTAGACCTACTTTTTGGGGTGTAGCCAGCCTCTAGTCCCGTAGGCCCGGCCAAACATTGTTTTCCGCCTGCCTGACTTTTATGATATGACTCTTGCAAATGTTAGAACAAAAATTGAAATTTCTTAAGGAACAGGCTTTCAACAAGTCAAAAAACTGGCTACAACCCTGTTTTTTATCAGAGATCGGTCAATTTTCGTTCGTTTTGTCAAACACTTATCTGTTCGTTTTAAAGAACCACGACAGAGAGGTTAATACTTTTCCATGTAATCTAAACAAAGAACAGCAAAGCAGAGTTCACTGTGACTGAAGTTTCCATCGCTGTTACTTTTAATGTAAGTGAGATGGAATTTGTTGTTTCTAGTAGAAAAATATTTACGGCCTTAAATTAGACAAGAAAATAAAGTAAGCCATGTAGTCCTCAATGGGATTTTTTGGTGAAAAAGTTCATGAATAAATGTAAATCTAGTCCGTAGTTGAAAAGGTTCAGGGCTTCAGGATAAAACTTTCAATTTTTGAAAATTCCTTCTTCAAATTTTTTTCATTTCTTGAAATTTACCTTAGTTAGTATAATTTGAAGATGTCTATTAATCCTTTTGACCCTAAGAGTGACTAGCATCAAACTTCTCCCTACAATATCATCCCTGAATAACACGTTAAGGTCATGAGAATAAAGGAAATGATCACCAGTGAAAAAAGCTTTTGATTGGTAAACAAATTCTCCTTGTCATTACCTCAGGAAATGCATGAAGATCAGGATGGAGAATATGCATACTGATTTTAGGGTGGAAAGGGTTAATATCTTTCTTAGGCCCGGTTCATACGTCGCACTTCTGCCGTGTCGAATTCAATTCAATTAAGTGCGGCAGAAATGCGACAGCTGATTCATACGTCGAATTTCTACCGAATTTAATTCTTTGAATTGATACTGCGGTGCAGGTCCGTCAGCGGAAAAATGTTACAAAGGTTACGTAACTAGACGTAACTATCTAATATGGCGGACGAAGATACTAAACGGAGGCTCTTTATTTTTCAAAAAGTTTTTGAAGGAAGGCGAAGGAGGAGGCTGACAATGCAACAGTATATGCTGCATCGTCTTCAGGAAAAGCATAGACTAATAATTCAACTTTTGCTGTTGATTGTTCTCATTTTGTCTCATCAAAATGCAACACAAGTTTATCGATCCTGTCGGCGACGTGACAATCTCGCCATTGCGCTTTTCTGCCTCGTCTCTTTTTATTCGGCGGGGCCAAATTTTCATTGTCAGACAAAGAAAAAGAGCTTTCTTCTTCTGAATCTGAAGTCTCTTCCCTTCGTGACGCCATCTTTTTATAGCTAGCCTCAGTCTACGCATGCTCAATACATTAACATAATGTATGAATTAAATTCGACACGGCAGAAATTCGACGTTTGAATCGGTGTCGCATTTCTGTCGGATAATGCGACAAGACTAGTCGAACGTGCGGCAGAAATGCGGCAGCCGATTCAGACGTCGAATTTCTGCCGAATTTAATTCGTTGAATTGAATTCGACACGGCAGAAATGCGACGTATGAACCGGGCCTTAGATGTAAGAATTTATACTTAGGTATTTAGAGCACGCTTTGTAGTTAGAACCCGTTATGTGGTCAAAAGTTTAAGATATAATGTATCACAGCTGTTTTAGAAGAAAGTTTTGTAAAATCAGTATTGATTTTGCAGATTTTCGTAACTACCATTGGTAGATGGTGCTGTAAAATGTAATAGCTAACCTCGCACATGGATTGAATATTATGTAACGTAGGATTTTAAAAACAAGTTGAAACAGTTTTAACTAAATAGGCATTGTATGAATGGACAAATATACAGTGTATAAAATACAAAAACTGCGTTAATTTTCATTGTCTTTCTCCATATTAAGGATTCACGTGAGATGCAGAGAACAGAACCTGTGGGGACTTCAATGCTTGTTATGACCCGCGCACGCCACGTTGCTTATCTATGCAGCTGACAGTGTACTAGCATTTCAGTTTCAAGCCCCCACCCGCTTCAAAAATGCGTGTTGTCTTTTCAATTGTGTCTCTTCCACCGTCTATCATTCTCCACATTGTTACACGGTTTTGAACGGTTTTTGGACGTGTCCATACATCATATGTCTGCGCTTTTTTGCCTTTTTTCCTTACACAAGTTTTTACGCCTTTTCACATTTGCGCATCCCTTTTTTCTGCTTCCTTTTGTTCCTCCTTTTTATTTTCATCACAGTTTTCCTTTATCCCATCTTTCCGCGCACTTGTTTTATCGCCCTCAACTTTATTCTTCTGCGCGCTTCATTTGATGCGACTATCTCCTTGCCTGTTTCAGTTTTCGTCTCAATCCTCGCGCAACGTCAGGCTTCTTACAACTTGTATACCTCCTTACTCCCCCAGAATAGTTGTTATCATGCTTATTTTGAACACCTTAGGATGGTGTCCTCTTAATGTCATCTCTAGTAAAATCTCAGCTTTCCTTTCGGCTGACTTCCAGTAGACAGGGTACTCACTTTTAAGTCTCGCGTACCAGTGTTTGCCCTCCTCAGTCCTCCCATTACAGTAGCAGTTAAAAAGCGAAAGAGCTCCCTCCAAATCTCGGCGAGATAGATAGCACATTTTATTGGAAACGAGACCTTCAATGTCCAAATTAAGGCTTCTTCTAGCATCTGATTGGGAATGGGTCAATTTCTAGCCCAGGGCCGGGGCGGGCGGGGGAAGTGAGAGGCGAAACGGTCGGAATATACTGATGTCACTTATTTGCCATTGAGCGAAATGGGTCAAATGACAATGCTGCACCTAAACTAAGGAAGTTTTTTTCTATTAAAATCCCTATTTGAGAATGTGTTTTGAATCAGATGACTATCAATTCATTCGTTTTCCGTTTGACCGTCTCGACGACGATAGCCTCTGCCTCCGCAATCTCTGAGAAAAAAAGCAACTTGCAGTGAAATTGACCGATGACTTCTCGGCGAAAAATGATCGTGCCTCGTGATACAGCTGATTCTTCGTCTACAGTTAGCTTTTGGTTTGCTAAGAGAATTACACCACAGCAACGAAACTCTAGAGCACTGACAAAAGGGAACATTCGCCGCATTTAGTGCGAAGGAATAAAATGTCATGGCAACAGAAACGAACTCAGCTACCCATCAATCTTAAAATATAGTTCGCCATAAAAAACAAAACACAAAAGCAACAAACTAAAAATTCAGAAACGGTAGTTTTATGTTCTAATCTTGACCTGAACGCCGAAGGCGAGAAACCATCTTTGTCAGTCTTCGTCGAAATCTTCGTTTGATGCACGCGGTTCTCCTTCGTAGGGCTGAACCGAACTCGCAACTTCCATTCCTTGTTACTACTTGAGTAGGATGTATCACAACTCTCGGTGGAGCTTACTGAAGCTAGGTATACAACGCTGTCGGACATTGTTATAAAAGAATTTCAATGCTGACTGATACAAAATTACAAGAGATGTGAGAGATCTATTAGTGTCAACTGAGAGTTTTTCGAAGTTTTCTACGTCATCACCCGCTAATTCGTTACCAGTCAACGGGACACTTTTAAGACAAAATAAGGGCGCTTCAGGGGCCAAAAAACCGAGTTTAAGTTTTTTTCCATCGGAACTGGTTTGTACATATGAAAATCTAAATATTTACGCGAAAGAAAATTTCGTGTCATATGCACTTTAATAGAAGCGTCCGCTGAATTGGAGTTCGTTACAAAGTGAAATATGAGACGTTAATTTAGGGACCCGGCTTAGTCTTCGCTTAAAAAAGGGTTTCCAATAAATTGGGGGGCCCGCTTAATAGAAGTTTCATTGTATTTCATGTGACAGATCACGACTCACGTTGGGTCATAACTTCACGCATCACATATTAACTTTAGTCTGATCACGCGCCACATCTGCCAAACCTCCAAAGTCTTTCAATTCATTATGACGCTAAAGTTATCAGCCAAAGCGACGCAGATAGAAGTTTCATGAAGGCGGGGTGGGAAAGAATTTAAGGCGAGGGAATTGGGACCCAGAAAAGAGTTCAAAAGGAGAGGTTCCTCTGTAAAGGGAAAACATGAGGAAAGGTAAACTTAATGTACAAAAGGTACAGTGAGAGTTTCGCCCTCCAGTGTGTTGCTTTTGGCATCGTTTCGCGTTAGATTGGAGTATTTGCTGCAAAAACATGGGCTGTTACCTCCGTGCATACGGGTTCAAAAACCATATGTAGGGCTGCTGCGGAGAGGGCCAGGGTCTATCATTATTGCACTGACTAAGAAATCCCGGTGATAAGGTGTAGGGGCAATACATAAACATCTATTTTGCGTGAAAATATGCATAGATATTTGTCTGCTGACATTATCTGCTCCAATATGTGAACAGTTCACCGAGAGCGAAGCTAAAAGAAAACTGAAAGCTTCGAGTAAGAGATATTGTCCAAAGAAAAATACACTGGCATATTTTTAGCGCCAGACAGAGGCTATTGTGTTTATTATCCTTCAAATGTCTTGTAACGCGCGTGAAAACATGTTTACGAATAGCTCACCGCTTGCCGCGTGGGATGTCTTCTTTGAGAGTTTTTTTTTTAACGACTTTATGAACAAACAAAAATTTTCCTTCGTCTGTAACAACCATACAACGCTTTCTCATCTTAAACTAAATTTTGTTGTAACCGACGTAAGGTTTGAAAGTTGGAGAGCATCACGTAGGTGATTTTCTCGGATATTACCCAGTTTCAGCTGAGGGATAATCGGTCTAATAATGCATTTAGACCAATCGCCGCGTGCAAGCCAAAATGTTCGATGGATCTTGAGCCACAATATAACGTTAACAGTTTGATGCGAGGAGACAAATTTCTCTCCTGTAAAGTAACTATCGAATTTTTCGAAGAGCGAAAGGAATTCTTCTATCATTTCTCTTCGTCTCAACTCTGTTCCCAGTTCGTTAAGATTCCGTTGCAGCATGCGCATCTCAACAGGGTACGTGTACACGGCTTTCTTGTTACACACATGCTCGGTACACGGCTCGACGTAGTTCGCGCTAAAAGAAAACGAACATTAAAAAAAAGGTAATCTGAACAAAATAAGAAACGACCATTCAGAGACAAGTTCATTTCGATGTGATCTACACTAGGCTACTAATGTACTTTTCGTAACACAAAACATTTAGTGATGTCTCATACAAGTTGTATCATGTAGGAAACATTTTTCATTTTATCCGAGGCTTTTCTTAACAAAAGCTTTACCTTAAGTTACCGCGAATTACAGGGTTTTTTTTTCCATATTCTACATATCACTTCGAATTATCGATAAAAAAATGTTAACAATAACAAACCGCAATGTACTGTTTCATCAGTTACATTGTATATCAAAGTAAACTTGGTGTTTTAAACTACAAATATAGAATCGCAACAATGTCCTTGCGACAGGTTAGAAAATTTTAAAACGCAGCTGATTAACTCAATACAACTCCGCTAACGCAAAACTGATAACCGCTGATAAATCGTGTAGGAAACATTTTTCATTTTTATCGATGCTTTTCTTAGCAAAAGCTTTACCTTGAGTTACTGCAGGATTTTTTTTCCACATTCTACATAATACCATGAATTATCGTTAAAAATTATGAACTAAAGAAAAAAAACAGTGTACTGCTTTATCAGATATATTGTATATCAAAGTAAACTTGATATAATGTTATAAACTACAAATATAGAATATATACTTAATTCGCATGTACTCTCCTGTAATACATCAGGTCATGAACAACGAGGTGTAACAAGTACAGTCACATGTCAGTCTATGAATGCTGATCAATAATTAATTAGCTGCAACACACAGTCATAGAGAAACTTCATCTGGTAATTTTTGAGAAGGTAAATGATAACAAGCAGGGGAAAAAAACAAAGAAGTCAAAAATAAACGAGTAATGGGCGAAAATGTTGAAAAAAAATTTCGGCCACAGCCTATTTTTACCACGGCTTAGTTTCTTTACCTAAAACTTCTACATGAATAAACTCTCTTTATTCAAGAAGAGGAGGATACCAGTCTAAGGTGCGCTTCGAAAGAAAAGATGAATCATCTCTCCTTCAATCGTACGCTGAGCACCTTCCATTTTGGCCTTCCTCATGTTTCCACCGCAACACCCGCCTAAGTACAAGTACAAGAGCCTCCAAAGAGCAGAGAATAAACAAAATAACGATAGAGTGCATACTATAGTGTTTTAAAGAAAGGAGTAGAGATCACTGTTGTTTGTAAGATCTTCTCAGCAAAAACAAGAAGGAAAGTACACGGAAGCCAACCATTAAAGCTATGAGACAGTACACGTCGAACAGCAAATTGTCCTAAAAGTAAAAAAATATATAAAAAAAAAGTTATTGAACACTTGCTTCAACAAAATAACAAGCTGGCAAGGCAACGCAATGATTTTATATTTGTCCTAAGAAGAGGGTTAATGTAATGCGGCAGTTTCGGTGCCTGCACAATAAACAATGGTAAGAAATACAGGAATATGGCAACATTTAACGTGGTCTATTTTGATTTATATAATAAGCTCAGTTATGCACGCATTCTGATTGGTTCTCACTTATGATCTATTGGAGGACAGACGTATAGATGACGTCATCATTAAAACTTCTTTCCGTATATTTTAATTCGTTATTATATAAAACAAAAGTTTAATGGCGCACAGAAGAAAATCCGGGCTCCAAAGTGGTTGATCTTTGTTTTCAAGTTTTCGTGCAGTATATCTTCTTGACATTTTTATCGGTTTACAAGAAATTTGTTCCACCAATAGAGGTCTTCCAAATTAGTTTTCTACGAAGTCAACTATCCTTTACGTACCTCTTTAAAGCCCAGGAAGTCAATGGCTTGGTTTCCGTTCCTTATACAAAACCCTTTTTCTCCCGGAACTGCACCGGTACCGTTAACAACTGGCGGTATAGCTGTAGCATTTGTACCACAACCTAGGAGCAAAACACGGTTTCGTCAACGGTATAAAACGCTTTCAGGACACGTTACATTCTTGTTTGAAGGCAAAAACTTACTGGAGATTCCAGAGAAACAATAAACACCAAACATACTTAGAGAACCCAAGTCTTTCCACTGATTGATGAACAGGGCTTCAAAAGAAACAATAAACAACACAAAACATACTGATAGAACCATAGTCTTTCCACTGGTTGATAATGAGAGCTTCAAAGCCATACATAAACCAAGAAATGTACTTCAGCCACACAAAATAAACCGGCACCGATCTGAAACAACAAAACAAGAAGTGAGTGAATGGGGGTCCAGTTTTTTAACTCATCAACGAAAATGCAGACTGCCGGTAAAGTTTACATTGGGTGACTTTGTGTTAGCGGTATCATATCGGAGCCCACTTTACACTTCGTTATTTAGTTGTCCTCATCAAAACAGCAGAATTGATATCTTCTCCCTCCTTAGCCATAATCGTTCCGACTTGGTTTACTTCCACTGCTCACGAGATCATGAACACATTGATATTCTGTAGACAGTTACGCGGTTTTTTTGTCCATCTCACAGAACAAAATTTGATCTTTGATAAGTTTCTTCCAAGTTACCGTTGCCTTTTTTCGCAGATCACAAAATCACACACATAAAACGACAAAAAAAACAAACAAAAAAAACCAAACAAAACCTAACAACAACAGGAAAATCTCTCAAAAAATGTAGAAAACAAATTTAGAAAGAGAGCTCCTACAAAGCCCAATGACTTTATTAAGGGAAAGAAACACCAAAATATATATTCATGAGTGATCACATGTTGGTACTTCTTTAACCATTGCTACACTCCCAAGGTTAGAAGCTGCTCCATCGTTCGTTACCATTTCACCAAGTCTCCCAAACAGTCTCTTGCATGCTACCCATTTTTACTCTTGAGTGGAAAGGCCCCGCGCATTTTGCACACGAACCGCACACAGTGATCCATCTAAGGCTCGAACCCAGACTTCTCGAGTTCAGCACGCTGACACTAGGTCACCGCGTCTCACACAACAAATGTTTACAGTGTAGATGTATTCAAGGTACGTAATAATGAAGACAAGGGAGACAACTTACGTCGACTTGAGAAAGAATCCTCCGAAAATCAATAAAGGTAACATAAGTGGAGGACCCAAAGATGTTGCTGCAGTGATGGTTGGTGCTATTGTCGATATGATGTACCCTGAAAAATATTTGTGATTGACAGCAATAGTGGTCACACTGTTGGCTCGTTGGTGCTACGGTGTGATTGTTCGTTCGGTCGATGATTCGATCATTCATGGTTCGTGCATTGGTTGGATTGTTTGGTTGATGGTTTTTCGTTCGAAGTTTTCGTGGTTTGTGGGTGTAACACTGTTGCTCAGTTCTCTTAATCATTCCTTCGGAAGTTGAATAGTACTTCCAACTAACTCGTTGGCTCATTCGATTAACCTTTCGATTGGTCGCCGTTACTATACGTTCGTTCTCTCGTTCAAATTTGTTCGTTCGGATTCGTTCGTTGGGAGCGTTCGTTGAACAACATCGTTCGCAACATTGTTGGATTGAACCATACGTAAACATGAAAGCTTGTTGACGTGATCAAGGTACACAACACTTACCAAAGGAGACCGCCACATTTGTTACCAAAACCATAATTGCGTAACAGATTACGAAATTTAAAAATCTATCCCTCAAACCTGCCAAAAAAGAATAGTAGAACTTAATAGTTTCTTTGGATTAAAAAGGAACACTACTCTAACTACTCATACGAGAAAAATGTACTAATTGTTCAACGAAAATTCACCACACTGTCGACCTCCACGCCGTGTTTCACTTTAAGTGAAAAAAAAGGGGAGGTCACGGGCACCCCCGGACCTCCTCTCCCCTCCCTAGCTGCACACTTGATGTATAAAATAATCAAGGAATAAAACACGTCTCCTTTAAAAATATTTCTTACCAATCATCCAATACGAAATACCGGTCAGAAGCAAAGGAGTAATGATAAAAATGGGCACCTACAAAAACAAATTGATCACATGTTTAAAATTCCACCAATTCATTCGCGTATCATTGACCCTTTGATCTAAGAAATGAATAAAGGGCGTAAGCTTCTAAAGGAACTGTGGTACTGCTAGATACTTAAATTTCCCTAATCATTCTAAGCAGCATAAGGCAGTCTGCGGCCTTTCCTTACATCTAGGCAGTTCGGGAAGCCGCAAAACTGTACAACGAAATTTTTTTTCCTCAAAACGACACTCTTGATTACCACGGTATCAACAAACGCTCTTCATTCAACTAATTTATTCTTGTTTTTCTCGTTACCGTGTTCCCACCGATAGCGTAGCTCCGTTTTCTGCATATAAACACACACATAGCCCACAATTCCTCCATTAGCTCTGACGCAGGGTCAACGCACGAAACGTCCGCTTTGAAACTCTTTACGGTGGCTAATTTACATTATCAACTCAGTTGATAAAACCAGATTATCTCTTACATAAGACCCTGGAACTTCCCGAGAAATCTATCACTACTTAATGTAATGGTCAGCCCGAATTAGAAATCTCGCATTTTATTTATTCACAAGTTGATTAGTGACTTAGTCGTGAGAAAAACGATGACACTCCTCTTTCGAACTTATTATCGTTGCTGCTAACAGTTTTGCTGCTTTTACGTTCCATGGATTAGCTCCTTTCGGCATAATAACATTCCAGAAGAATACTTGGTGATCAGAATTGAGTGATTTTGATGGTAACTACAAATCAAATCAATTCCACATCACGGTACCTCGGACAAAGTCTTCGCGAGATAGTAAACGTCCGTTCTGTACATTCCATTTTTGTGTTCTCGTATAAAAACAGGTAGTTCAACTGGAAACACCTGTAAAGAAATCAAGTATTACTTCAATACTTGTGCAGTAGTTCAAATTTTTCAGTTTTCCCCTGAAATATATCCGAAATGATGAGGGTGCAAAACACACTTGAAATTCGTAGAGTAAACCTACACGTTTTCTGAAATACGATTAACCCTCTGACCTTTAAGAGTGACTAGCATCTAATTTCTCTTAACAATATTACCACTGAATCAAACATTAAGGTCACGAGAATGACGGAAATGATCACCAACAAAGGAAGCTTTTGATTGTCAAACAAATCCCCTCTATCGTCTTAAGAAACGTGTAGAGATCAGAAAGGAGAATATGCATGCTGATCGTCAGGTGTAAAAGATAAATTTCTTGGATCATTTCTCACTTTTTTCTTACAGTTATGCTTATTGATCAAATTCGAGGGTAGGAAAAGGAGAGAAACATCTGTACTTTAGTGTTGATATACTTACAAAGAGGACTCCCTGAAGATTGGAAAACGAAGCAGATGTAACTAGAAAGAAATATACGCCAGCAATGTTCTGAATACCATCTTGATCATAAGGTATTTGAAGATAGATTAATCCAGCGATCAGCGCAGTAACCTACGTAAAGTTAACAGAGAGAGAGATTAAGATCAATGAACAGAGATACGCTATATTTTGCGACTTGTTTAGAAGTTGTTTACATTAAAAAGGAAAGAAAAACAGACCGAAATTGCTCGCGCATGAGAAGTACAACATTTTTAGTGAACAAGATACACTGTGATTTGTCATTACATGATACGATGTCTCGAATTTACATTTCTAAAATAAAAGGAAAAACGATGTCTCGAATTTACATTATCTATGACGACGAAGAACGTAATTAGCGACAATCAGTGGCAAAAGGGCTAAGACTGTAAAAATGTTCCTTAATGCTGTGAAGGTGTTTGCCTCTCCCTCTCCTCCCTCCCAAACCCAATACAATGGCGAACATTTCGCAGCTGAATTTCGGAGGGTGCGAGGGAAGGGGGGGAGATGGGGAGTAGGGGTTCCGGACTCCTTTCAGGAGTGGTCTTTTAATCGGCATTTTAGGCACTTTGCCACTGACTTTAAGCCATTGTCTGGGTCTACAATGGTAACATACGTTTGACTAAATTATGGAAACAACTCACAATTGATTGAAATATTCTAATCCTGAAAATGATAATGTCTCTACTGTTGGTAATCCAAGAGCGCCACAAGACGGCCCAAAGTTGTCGACACCAGGAAGCTTTGTATCTACGAAAAATAGAATTACAAAAGTGTAACCTATTAACAATATTGTGCAAAAAAGGCGACACAGAATGCAAGTTATCTGAAAAGAAAAACAGAGTTCAAATTCACTCGCCTTTTCCAAAAGACCCTAGTAAAAGTAATGAAAATTCTGGGCGATTTTTCTATCATTCTTTTCAGCCGGATTAGAACAAAATGTGCACATGTAAATTTCTCAAGCAGACGCGTGACAGACACGACCTGGTTCATGACACACTAACAACAGGATGAAGTCGCGTAGTTTTAGTACAAGGATAAGTATAAATTCTTACGGTGATTGCTTCTTGAAAAGAACATCTCCTTTGAAGGAATCCTGAAATATAAGAAAAGCGCTAAAGGAATGAGAGAGCACCAAACCCGGCTACGGACGGTAAGAGAAGGAAGAGACGAATTCGGATGGCACATGAAGATCTCAAAAGGTTTGGGCTCCAGTCGCTTAATACTCTGCATCCTCATTTCCCTCTGTAAATCAGCTAGGGAAGGTATATGTTTGTCACTAATGGAAGTTAAAAGATTATTGGCACTTCGTAGCATAGTCCAGTTAGTCCTAACATTACATGCACAGTTACTGTTACTATTCTTTCACGCATTTGAAGGAGAGTATTGGAGGTAGCCACGTCACCAGGACTTCTCTTCTTTCTGCCTCACCCACCTCCTTCCACCCCTCTCTCTGGAAATGAGGCGTGACTGTAATGGAGCAAGTATGAGGTGAGGGTGAGGGCGAGGGGAGGGGAGAGTTGGGTTTCACCATTCACATCGTCAAGAAAGTGAAGAGTGCATGTTAACATCTCATAGAAAAGATAGCTAGCAGCCATAGAGAGCTTAAAAATTTAGTCATAATTCTGCTTTTGACACACATCACACCGTATGAACAAGAAATTCTGAGCTGGGGCTTTAAAGATCATTTTAAACTGCCACAAACCTGTCTGTCAAGCCCACTTTCTTCTTTGGCAATTTCTGCTGCACGTTCACTGTATGCATCACAGATTTCCTAGATAGGAAAAGAAAATCACATTGATTTCTGACAAAAGCCTTAAGTTATATGGCAAAAAGAAATTTTCACAACAAATCACAGATTAAGGTTTGATTTCCATACGAGATTGAATGACCTGATTATCCCGGCATCATTTGTTTAAAGCAACTTTGAGTATCAGTCCTCCATCTGGTTTGAATTCTAGACCATATTGCAGTTAGCCCCCTCCACCTGCAACTTTTCGAGGTTTTCCTGAGAATTTACTGGTACCCACCTTGCCAAAGAACACTCCTTACACATGAAGTGACCTGATTGAGGATTAGAACTTAGACCTTCCAAACTGAAGGTGGGTCCTTTGAGCTAACAACTATGCCACTATCGTGTCTACACTCAAGCCAGGCACCCTTGACCCTTTGAACTCCGAGAGTGATTGGCATCTAATGTCTCCTTACAATATCACCCCTGGGTCACACATTAAGGTCATGAGAATAAAGGAAAGGATCACCAACCAGAGAAGATCTTAAATGTATGGAAAACATTGTGGAGAATATGCATATTGATGTTATGGTGTACAGGGTTAATGAGGCACAGAGCTAATACTGGTCTCCATGACTTGGAGGGACTTGAAGTATACAACATGTAGCTAAATGAGTATGCCTTGATGGGAGGCCAGTCCATTACAGGTTACCACTTGTATTTCAACTGGTCTACCTAACAATTTCTCAGAATCCATTTAGACTACTGAGTTGGAAGGGACAGTTTGAGTATGTACAATGTCTTGCCTTAGCACATCACAATTTCCTGGCCATGTTTTAAAACATTAAACATTAAGCCTCCAACCCCTTAGAGTGACTGGCATCTAATTTCTCCTCACAGTATCACCACTGAATCGCACATCGATGTCATGAAAATAAGGGAAATGATCACCAAAGAAAGAAACTCTTGATTGTTAGATAAATTCTCCTTGTCAGCACCTTTGTAAATGTACAGAGAACAGTATGGAGAATATGCATACTGATGTTAGGATGTAGAGGGTTAAGCCACCATGTCTGCCACCATCCAATCAACCCAATATTAGAAAAGCATTCATTTTATATGACCCCTGAATTTCTACTGTTCCCCTAACAACCATTTCTTGCTAACTACACTTTACCTTAACTCTTTCCTTGCAGCGCTCTTCATCTCCTGGCACAATAGCCAAAGTGTGGACAAAGTAATCTGCAGGGTTGAAGTTCATGGGACAGGGATACCCAAGGCTGCAAGAGAGACACAAGAATGCTACATAAGGCTAAATGTAATTTACATAAGGTTAAACTGCATGCAAGAGTAACAGTTCAATCACCAACCAGATGTGGAAGGCTTCTGGGTGGTGTACATGCACAGGGGCATTACCATGTCTTTTTTTCTCAGTTACTTTGCTGCTTTCCATGCTTTTATTCTCTTCCTCTCCCTAACCCCCCCCCCCCCACCGTTTTGGCAGTGTTATGTTGAAAATTGCTTGGAGGCGAGCAGTACCAGCTTAGATGCCATGGTGACCATGACTGTGACTTCCTTGTAATTGGGGTTACTTTAAGTTGCCATCCTTCTCTGCTGCTATTTTCACAGCACCTACCCTCCCATTCAACAGGATATCAGATTCATTCATTAACATACCCACTGAAGTAAGGTATTGCATCAGCTGTGGAACCCATGTAAGCTATTCTACCTTCAGCCATCAGCAAAATGCTAAAAAAAAAAAATGAACAGTTAAACAATGATGAATTGAAGTAGAACAGTTAAGAAAACCCCTGAAGGGAATGGTGGTAAAGGTCACAAATTCTCAGCACATTTTACAAGCCCTCTCTGTTACTGCTTCCATTGAAGCTAAGTGTTACTGCTTCCAAGAAAAACTGCAAAATATTTTCAGGTTAGGTTGACACCCCTGTGATTAGTTCTTTATAGACAGAAAATTATAGTTAGTGTTTCAGTTCAAGATAAGACCCCATGTGATCAAGATTGTTTTTGAATAGAAGACAAGTTAGACTGTAACCCTTGATAAAGTAATCAAGACCTGCGAATGTTGCAAGCAATAAGTTGTTTTGTGATTATGTTATCCAGCTTGTAGTCATTACTCAAAGTAAAATTATAGCTTGTTTTTAACCTTTCTTTTGGTTCTTTAAATTGCTGCATGCCCATTTCCAAAATCGAGATTATTCTTAAGCTATGATCACGATACTTAGATGATTTCTTTATGTAATAATTTCATTTGACTGCTTCGATATAATTACACCCCAAGGAATAGGAAAAGGAATAAAGAAAGAAAAGATCCTATTGGTTTGGTGTTTATTGCATGCCCATGTATCAACCTGGGAAACGAATTTGCAACTCTGGCTTGAAAAGAAACATTTACACTCACACTACTGTATTTGCTTTGAAAGGCTACCACTTTGAAGAGTGAAACTTGCTGAGACATAATAGACCTTTGAGCTTCAAAACCCTTCCAAATCTCAAGTCTCTCCACAGTTCTTTTTATACCTTGACCTCTCTTCATCAAATGTTTTAATAAAAGGTAATAAAAGGAAATTGCAAATGAAACATTATCAGGTTGTCAAACATTAAAAGGAGAGTATCAGAGTCAGTTGAATTTAAAAATAACTGAAATATGTCTCCACCCAAAAACAATGCACAAGTGATCCAAAATGCCTTAATACATGGTTTCTCCAAGACTGACATTAATTTACAGAAGTGCATTTCTCTATGTGAGATTGGGATCAATGTCAGTATCTGAGCAACTGCCCACCTAACCCTCTCCTAGCCCAATATTGACCCCAACTTGTCATCAGCTGACTATTATTTGATTAGCGGAGGGGTAGATGCACAGTTTCTCAGATACTGAGTCAGGCATTAATTCTGAGATTGCAATCCCTTGCCGTCAAAATGCAATCATTTTATTGTCAGAGTAGTAGCTACATGTGGCCTACCCCAAGAAACAATCAAAACTGTACCTGTCAAACATGGCATACACTTCAGAAGATGGCTGATGAATTGTGCACATGATAGTCCGACCACTGGCTGCAAGACGTTGAAGTGATGTTATTAAACTCTGCGCCATGAATGCATCCAGGCCAGATGTTGGTTCGTCAGCAAAAAGTAGTGGAGGGTTTGTCAAAACCTTGGAAGAAAAAAAAATGAAGGTGAAGCCTGTATACGATGGGCACTCTGATGTGCAATAACTAAAAGCTTAGCCAAGTTATTTCTAAAGAATGAAGCAACTAGGATTAGATCATTCTTACTTAACTGACTGCTCAGGTATTGGTGGTGGTCATTTCTAAAGGGCCCCCAACATTTCATCTGGTTTATAATCCCTTACAGTTTCTTGGTACCCATTGCCCAATATGGTGGAGTCACTTTGTTCTGAGTCTACTTCCCACAATGAAAACACTGATTATAGTTAAATGCACAAACCTGTGATCTTTCTATCTGTAGTATATAACATGCATGTTATTACCAAACTAATCAGCTGGAGGGTATGATAATGACATAAGACTTCATATTCTCTGCTATTCCCTTGTCTATCCTTGCAGAAGAAATTTAAATGAAATATGAACTAAATCTTGGGACTTGAAGTGTTTAAATCTCCCTTCTTGAAATTCACAATAAGGCCAAAAAGTTAATTAGCAACCCAAACCAATAGTCAAAAGGACACTTGGAAACTGAAATCCTCTAGTAACTTTATGCCAAAAGATGCATTCAAGGACATGTATTCACCATTAATCACCATACCCACCTCTGATGCAAATGCTAAGCGTTTCTTCTCTCCACCAGAAATTCCGCGCAGTCTTCCTGGAATACCAATGACTGTGTCTGCACACTTTTTCAAACCAAGCTAGTTGATAGAACAAAGGAGATTTACAAATCAAAATAATGCCATGGTACTCTACTATTCCATTTAGCCATTTAAAAAGAAACCCTTGCATAAAGCAGTAGATATAAATTCAATAATTTCAATGCAGTTACCTCAAGCATGACTTCCTCTACACGCTCCTTTCGTTTTGCCTTGGATGTGTGTTTATCCATACGAAGAAGAGCCTATTTTCAAACAACAATTGAATTCATTGAATTGATTTAAATCAATCTTTGTCTAAAACGAAAACACTTTAAACCCTAATATCAGTATGCACATGCTCAATACTGTTCTCAATACATTTCCTAAATAAGGTGTCATGCTGGCAAAAAGAATTTCGTAAATATTCAAGAACTTCTTTAGTGGGTGATCATTTCAATCAGTTCAACACTTCAACATCCTGAGAGGTGGGGAATTTGAAACTTGCCTGGGTAAGGGTGTGAATTTGAGCCCTCTTTGTAATCCCAATTTTGGATTATATGATTTACTGGCCATGGAAAAATAGCTAATATTAAATAAAACGAACATTCTAGATGCCTAATTTATTTAGCCTTTGCAAAAATATTTCCACCATTTACACCAAACTTTTGCTTCAATTTTACAATCACAAACACAGCATGTAGCATACATGAGTTGTACATATATTTATATATTAATGACTCAAACAAACATGAATCAGCTTCAAACAATATGTCATAATTAATCACAAGTAAAAATAGCAAAACTATATAATTTACAGTATATATGGATGACACACAACAGATTGATGGCATGTGACAAGTTTATGACAAATAATAAACAGAATGGAATTGGTTTAATTAACTATTTTAGGATGGATACTTCTTTATATTCATCTAATACTGCATTCCACCACACAGCCCACTAAATTCAAAAGTTTGTCAAAGCCTTATTTTTGCAGTTCGAAATGTATGATACAGAACCTGTTTTTTGTTTGCTTGAGTTTAAGGCCAGTGCATGTCATGCATGGACCATAATCAGAGCAGAAAAAGCCTGTTCCACAACTTACAGTATGGGACTTCAAACTTAGTTTGTAAGAGACATTTTTACCCGGACAACACCAAAACAAGCACAGAAAATACCTGGAATATCAGATGTTCTCTAACTGTCAGTGATCCAATAAATAAGTCTTCCTGTTGGATATACGCTGACAAAGCATTGATTTCGAGACCAACAGGGTGCCCATTCACTTCCACTGTTCCCATCACCTGCACCTGACCAATGTTGCGATGTGCTAACACATTCATTAAGGTGGATTTACCAGCTCCACTTTAGAGGGAGAGGAAAAAACAGTTTGTATTCAGTTAACAGTCTTATCATTCAATATACAATTTTTTCTTAGTATTTTGGTTCCTCAAGTGCCCAGAGATCAATGAGCAAAACAAGAGTCATAATGAACAAAAACAAGAAAAACCAGCAATTAAATTTGCAACTCGAGACATCTTTGACTCCTCTCCACTCCTGGCCTTTAACACAACTCCTAATCAACCAAAGGAAACCAAATGATTCCCATGTAAATGATGATTTTCTATCAGTTCACTAGCATGATAACCCAACTCAAAAAGTTTATAAATCAATCTGCATGGGTTATTATGCTGTTAAACTGATAGAATATGACTCGATAATAAATCGGCTTAACCCTTTAACTCCAATGAGTGACTGAGACAGAATTTCTCCTTACAATATCAATACAATACCAACCAGATAAGTGATGAGAATAAAGAAAATAAAGAAAAGCATCAATTTGGGAATAATTACTTGATCCAATACTTAATTCTTTGAACTAACATTATAAGAATTGTATGGTTGACAGTAAGGGGAATTACAAATTTGATCTGGGAGTTAAAGGGTTAAGATAACAAAATCTCATGAATTGATTGTTACCTTGATCCCATAACAGCCAACAGCGTTCCAGCCTCAATTTTCCCATTGACTATTAAAAGACAAACACACCACACTTTGTACATCTATGCTCAGGAATGAATTGAAACTTTACCATACAGTGAAAACTAGCTGTATAAAGTGGAACCCAATTTAGGAGGGGAGCTAGGAGACTTGTCAGGATAAAAATTTCTCCTTCATCTTTTCCTCATAATGAACTTGTATGTAGTCAGTAGATTCATCATAATTGAAGGGAATGTAGACAAAAAAAATGAACAATTTCAATTTGTTTCACAAATTCTTACTAAGCAGACAACTTAATCAGACATCTTAATCAGACATTTGCATTTCAATTTTTATCTATAAACAATGTGAGCTCACAAAGTTTACTTTTAAAAAGTTTAACTTTATTCCAGAATTACAGGTTTATCTGTCAAACAAACAGGGTTTGATTTCAAAGTTAATAGTTCACTTAAGCCCACGTGAAATAATGTCACAGTTGAGAGGCATAATCTATGATCTATACTGTTTAAAAAAAAAATTATTATTGTCTGTCGAACACTGTCCTGTGAGATGAATACAACCTGTCACATACAGATTATCAATTTTTAGTTTTGAAATAGTTAACAATTATTCACCGAAGGCGGAGTGAATATTGCTGAGTAATCCCTATGACAAAGTCAAGGGAATACTCAACTAATGTTCACTGAGCCTGAAGCAAACTGATTATTGTTTTAGTGTAATTACTCAGGTGCTTTCCAATTCTGTTGTAAATTCTGTTAATAAAAAGAAGAGCATTCAACATATTTTGTTACAGTTGTGGTGATTACTCAAGATAAGAGAGGAGTTTTAGCAGGTTTGTGCAATTAAATTATATCTTTCTTTAGCATCTTTTGTGCTCTTTGCAATTGAATTTTCTTTTATCACATTTATCACTTCCTTGGAGACATTGACAAATTCCCCAGGCAAATTCTCCTTATCAGTAGCTTTGAAATAGTATAGACTGAGGAAAGTTTGGAGAATAAGCATAGTAATGTTAAGATAAATGTGGCCCATCTGAGGTGGCTTATGTGACGTGGCATAATTTAGTTAACTCAAGTGAGAACGAATTGACCTCCAATTCCCTTAATATGAAAAGTTTAAAAGAGTTTCTACATAATTTGCTTCAAATGTTGAACGTTTAGTCTGTACCTCATCAAAAAGAATTGTTTACATTTCATTTCACCCGATGATTACATCGTTTGGCAAGAACCACAACTTTGCATGATGTTTTCCAAATTATTCACCAACCGCATGTTACGTAACTTGAATTCGGAACACATAAGTTTAGCATACAGTTTCCAACTTAATAAAACAAAACTGCATCTATCTCGCTGCACGCTAACCCGTTTATGAATTCCTCGAAATAGAACAAAAGCCTTGTGAAAAGCTACAGTGGTCATATTTTAAGACTCAGGTGGAGGAAATGTTACGTCTGATAGTTGAAATCCTACGAGCTGGATCAAGAAGGTTTTGAACACTTCATTGCTACACCAGCTGTTACCAAGACCTTTTATTTACGAGGTAGCCCGGCACTCTTACCTTCAAATAAGATCTGTTTGATCCTGGGCTCATCTTCTTTCTCTCCACAACATACCCGCCGGCAGATAGAAGCTCTGGGTTGGGGAACAAAAACATTGATATTTTTCCAAGATAGTTCGACCTTTTCTCTGAGGTCTCCAACACTTGTTACGTTTGCGATAACATCTGTCCCTGGGCCTTCGTATTTCGTGTTAAAAACCAAACTATTTCCACTAGTAGACAATCCTGGCATTGCAGAGATTGTATCGAGGCTTTCTTGGGTTTCTTCATGGTTTATAAGCGTTGGGCTACCAGTTTCTTCCATTCTCTTTGCGGCGTCCTTCGCGTCAACGTTGTCGATGTGGTTCACTGCACATGGCAAAATTAGATTTTGCTTCATCATGTCATGCAGAGAATCCAAAAATATACTGCGACTTTCAAGTTAAATATTAACTCAACGTTGCTCAATACTAATTCACTTTTACAGGTGTAAATGTCGTTTGTAGTCTTCGACAGTAAAAACGACCAAACCCGTATGAAGGGGCCCGCAATTATGTAATAGTGCAAGTTACCTGACGATTTTTAAAATTGTGCTCACTACAGAAGACGCATTACGCACACGAAACCTACTGAAAGGTCCCAACAAAGGCCGGAAATTCAACAAGAGCTAAATCTTTTCGAGTCCATTAAGATAAAAAGGAGTACCAAATCCAATTCGAAGTTATATTGCAACTTGTTTACCGCCAGATTACAAATACATTCACACTTAACACGCAATATCGAGTAAACTATTTGAAGAGGCTTAAAAAATAATTGCGAAATTTTTCCCGGTTTATATCCACCGTGAATAGCTATAAGCTTATTTGAATATAGCTTTAATAATCCTACCTGATCCATTTTTTGCAGGAGTAGCATTCACGTCCACAATTGTCCACATTTCCACATTGTTCGCGGCTTCCTCGGCCATAATTTGGCTTTTTGTAAGAAAGAGAATTAATTATAACCACGCAGCTTTCAGCAACCTGTAAGTTTTAGTTCAACTAGATGGCATGCGCAAACAGGTACTTGGAGTCGATGTCCTCCAGAACCTGTGGCTTTGGAGAGCTTTCCTCTAAAAACCTGGTTATGTAAACTGGTTCGCAGCTTCAAATTGTACTGCGTAGTTAGGTATAATTCGACACGCGTTCCAGGCAATTTTTTGCCTCCTTTGTTTTCCATAGTCAGTGACTGTATCGGTAAACAATTATGAAAATGATATGTTTTGTGCAATCGATGCCTTCATTTGAATTCAACATACACTTGAGTCGTCAACACGCGAACTCTTAGCCAAGGCGAACAAAAAGACAATAGACAGAGAAAAACTTTAATGCCCCAACTCGTGATCAATAACAAGGTTATCACGAGTTTCGGAAACTGTTCGATTTGCCACGCTTCAACTAAGCTACTCCTAAACCACCTTCCACACTTAAATGCCCAAAAGCGCTGATAAAAGAGATCTTTCGAAAAAAGTTTCAAAAGTGGTGTGTTTTGATAATTGTTTTCGAACGCACTGTTTCTGGTCCGGAAACGAAACTTCTAAATCTGCGCGGGGGAGGGTACTAAGGGAAATTACTGCTATGCATGCGCACGTCCGGCGCCGGCCTCAAAGACCCTTTCTATTCTGTGGTCAATTACAGATCCTATTTTAGTCACCTTTGGACAAATATAACTTGAGGAATGGACATTGCCTAGCGTGCTCGCGGACAGCATGAAGGTAGCTTAATAGATGCCCGAGGTGCAGCCGAGACCATCTCTTAGGCTAACTTCGTGCTCTTCCAACTATCCGCATGCATCCTGAATCGGACGAACGTACGCTAGACATTTTCCATTGCTTTTATAACATAGCTAGTAAATTTGTTTAATCAAATTTAATTGCGCGAGCGTGCTTCATATTCCTATTGTGCACGCTCATAACGTCAGCAAACAAATCCCTCGAGAAAAATAAAATTTCCATCGGGTCGGAAATGTTATAAAACAATTGGTTCATACGTCAGCTGTGCGTTCATCGAGATATGAAGCACTTGTGAAGCTTGGAGGGCACTCAAGAAGCTAGAGTTTCTCTCGGCTACGCCTCTAGCAACTCTTACGTATCTTTCTTGCTCTCCAAACTTCCCGCGTGCTTCATATCTCGATGAACGCACGCTGATGTATGAACCAATTGTTAATTTTCACTTGATGCGCGCGCTTTGCTTATGCTTGCTTATAATAAGCTATCTCGTATTTTTTCAGGTATATTATTAACACGTAATCACATGATTTTTCTCATACAATTTGGCATAAACAAGCACTTGTTAATTTTTTCAAAGACCACAAAGTGCACTCGCCCAACCGGCTCGTGCAATTTTGTTAGTCTTAAAAAAAATTTACCTGTGATTGTTTAGTCCAAATTGCACTCGAAATCATGTGATTACCTAAACAAATTGCAAATGCTCTTAACCGTGCGGGTGCAGAATTCAAGTAGAGCAACTTGTTTTTCAAAAACACATTTATGTTTACAAGCTAACATCTGTGATGACAAAATAAGTGTATCAAAATACCACACATACGCCGTCCAGCTCAAAATATTTGGCTTAGATGTCAAGGAAAAAGTTTCTTTAAAGTTCACTCATTCAAAATGATGTAGCCTTCAAAACGTCTGAGGTTTTACAAGTCATTTTGAATGGTTTGCCGAAGAGACCACGACTTGCACATTCTGAATCCAACTATTGCTGAAAATGGAGTCGAAATTACACGACATTGGCCTAAAATGTTGGCTTTATCGCCATCCCTTTTCTGTCCTTTGCTTAAAATCTGCGGAGATTTGCTCCGAGTTCACTGATCGTCATGTTTTCCAGCTCCATTTGGATGTTTTTCTCTTCGCAATATGTTGTCAATTACAAGAAAACAAGGTAAACAATGGAATTAAGTCATTGTCATTGTCATTGTGAGCGTTTTTCTTTGTCTTGTTTAATTGTTTGGTTGTTTATAGTGTTTTTTCCAAATCCCACTCGGATAAAATTTGCGAAGCGGTTATTTCCACCGGTGGCACTTTCGCTTTGTTGATCTTTTGACGCTACCGATGTTCTACAACCATTTCAGACAAGTTTTCTAAATCTTTAAAGTCATCGACAAACCAAAACTCAAATGTTGCGTTATTACTAACCATTATAATAGCTGAATTTAAGTTTTACTCAAACAAAATTTTGAAACAAATTTTTGCTAGCAAGAAATTTCATCGACAATTTCGCCAGCCTGAACCATCTCTATGAGCCATCCATTTCTTTTTCATAAGATATTAGCCAATCAGAGCTCGCGTTAGAATATAGCTGTGTTATAAGAAATTATAAGCGCGAATCTTCCCATTTCCAAATACCAAATTCCAAATAATTTCATTTTCCCCCAAATCTACCTTTTCCCCAAATCCCGAATATGTTCGACCCCATTCTTGAGGTTGGCAAAGGATTTATACGTAAGTTTTCCCTTTCATATAAGTGACGCGTGAAAGTTTCTAATATTCGTGCGTATAACAGGATCAGGACCCTTCCCCTCCCCCCCTTTCCTACCCTCATTCTTAAATCTTTTGAAAATGCAACCCCATTGTAGTCCATATGGAGGTGAAAATGAGACCCCGTTCCGTGACAATTCCCCATTAGCCTATTACAAGGAAGTACCCACCTTTAGGTATCGGTACATAAAAAGTAGTTAACGTTTCAGAATGAGGAAGGGATCTGTTTTCGTAATCTGTATATTTTTCGTTTCACTCTAATTATGTTCATCCATATATCGCATCTAAGTTTCGTCAAAATCTGAGAGAGGAGAAAGAGGAAAAAAAAATTATTTTTCGTGATCCTCTACACATAAAGGTGTAGTTTATTGGTGAGCCAGATTCAGGTTATAATTGAAATTAACTTGACTGAAAAAAGAAGAGAGAACGAAAGAAAAAAAAAACAAGAATGACTGAAGAAATAGAGATATGTTCACAAATGCATGCAGTAACGAAAATGGCGAAAATTCTTCAAAATCGTCATATTCGCTTAGCTGATTTCGATTTTACGAATTTGACTTAAATTTGCCAAAATCGTCAAATCCATGAACATTTACTCGGTTTGACGAAATCTCGTCAAATCTGCCATTTTGTTACTGCGTGCATTTCTGGACATAAGTGATCAAGGGAAGGAGAGGAAAAACAATGACAAGAAGACGTGCGTGTACAACGAAATTTTTTAGAATGACCTGATTTATTTAATTTTGAACCTGGGATATTGCATTTCTAGCCCTCTATGGATTTACTCCACCTCAGTAATCAGTTCATGTACCATATGACTATAAATGGAAACTGTTGAGCTTTCTTTTTTTCATTCATTTATTTATCTATTCATTTTCTCCCCTCACGATGGGGAGAGGAGATGAAGACAAAAAAATGAAGTATAAACATTAGATCAACTGTAAGATATATGTTTTCCTAATATTTCGGTTCGGGAACTGATGAACCCGTCATAAGGGGCTAAAGGAAAAAAATGAATGGTTCATTAGACCATCAACTGACCATCATGTGTTGAATGTTGTAGCTCAATGGTTCAATTTGACTCTTGCGTGGGAAAACGGCAATAAGTCGAGACCTGTGATCGTGAAATGGGATAACATATAATTGGTCAGTAGATATCTTGCTCTGTAAGTCACTATATCGAATAGCTAGCAGCGCACGCGGGCAAGATGAAGTGAATCCTTTGCTGTGATTGGCTACCTGAGCGGGCATGATGGGCCCACCCTCGCCCCCTCGGGATTCCCCGTATTGATCCCACGCAAGAAAACTTACAAAGTTCGTAACTTTTGGACAATGTTGTCATATAAATAGAAAAAAATAAACGACCCTCTTGGGTTTATTGTGCTGCAAACACAGTTGGTTTTCACTATCGGCTCTCGAAATAAACAGGCCATTCTTGATTCTTATCAAAGCGAAATCTTTTGCTATACAATGAATCTTTTAATGATTAAGCCAAGGGAATATAAACTCTCTTGACCAAATTAAACTTGTATGGTCAAGATTACTGGATATTAGCTTCGTTCTTTTTCTACTTTTTCATGGACCGAGACTTCGTCTCAGTCCATAAAAACGCAAAACAAAACAAAAAAGAACTCGGCCAATATCCAGCCATTTTGACTTCACCCTTGGTCAATAACGCATATGAATATATTTTATGCAGACCCATACAAATCTGGCAAGGGAAGACAGCACAAAAAATGCACTTCGGAACCCGGAATTTGTCGGCTAACGTGTAAGTCGGTGGACTTCCTTTTCCTTGTAATTCGGTTCATGAAGTGTTAACTTAAGCACTGATGACAGAAGTATATCGTCAAAATCTGTTACACTTAAGAGTCTGAGCCAATGATACAGAGAGAGCTATCACTTTTGCGTCCGCCAATTTGATGTCAAAAGAGGGGCTGCGCAGTAAGTTTTCGAGTGAGGGGGCTAAAGAAGAATGCGTGAAGGAAAATTTTTTTGTTAAATTATTTTTTGTTTAATTTATTTTTACTCTTGCAAAAAAGTGGGGGGCTAAAGCCCCCCCAGCCCCTCCCTCTGCGCTGTCCCTGCCAAAGCGTATCAGTATCAGCATAAGGTTTTGTAGCCAGTGCTTTTCAACCTACGTCTTTAGCAAATATAAAGACGCTGATTAATATCAGTGAGTCCGCAATATGCCATGAATATAAGTCAGAGGATTCTTTGGTGGAACAGCTGTCACTTTCACATCTCAATGTTATCGCAGTTAAACGATTGCATAGGAGCCTTATCGCATTTAGGACCGAACGTTATTACATTTAGGGCTTTATTACATTTAGGACCAAATGTTATTACATTAAGGACAGTTATTACATTTAGGACTTCAACACCTGTTTGCTGAGTTATGTATATATATATTTAAGGAGAAGTTACAACTTAATCACCTCTGGGTGTTAAATGGTCAAAACGTTAAGTCCGGAACATCACAGTGCAGTAAGAAAAATTGAAGAAGAGGTAAACCCCTAGTTTCGTACCCTGACTTTCCACGGCCAAGCGATGGGTTACATGACAGGATCTGGGTACGAGATTATAACGCTGCTGGAAAATATCCTAACGATTACAGCGACTGCAAATGCAGGAAATGTGAGACTAGATTCGAAAAAGCGAATAGATTTAAACGATAGATGATTACACGAAGGAGGACGATATAATGTCTATTAGACTACAAAAAGTCCCTCCTAGTCGGCGAAAGCCGTTGAGCGAGCCAAAAACATATCAAACTCTTTCCCCAGCGCGACGAACATTTGTTTTTCTCGGTTCCAGGTGTTCGCGACCACTAACCCCACGTAATGTGCATGCTCTCCGTTGCGAATTTTTAAAATGGCGGACAGGTCAAAGAGAGAAATAAAAAAACAAAGCGATTTTGCAATGAATACTCAACATACACCCCCGTTAGAAAGGCGAATTCACGGAAGAAAAATACAACACTATATGATATTGAGATCGATATGATATTAGATCGATAGCTAGAGCCCGTTTCCAACTTGCTAAGAAGTGCATTTAATTGCCTTCCGCCACGATTACTAGCTTTCTTGACAGCTTTCTGAAGACAGAATATTTTCTTTCCGAATGACTTCTGATATGCGGCTATTGATTATTACACCTCGTATACCTGATTGCTCAAACACTTTGTTTACGATTGTTGAAAGGACCGACTCATGGTTCTCAGTCTTCGTCTTTACATTGCTTTGAAATAGTATAGATTAGTAAGCTGAAACGAAAAATTAATCGGGGAAGTTTACGAAAACTCCAGCAAACAAGCTTAAAAAAGGCATTTACTTAGACTTCATACTTCGACGAACTTCACAACTCTTACTTGTTTATCTCGTAAGTAAACGATGGCAGATTAATTCCCAAAGCGCTTTTTTTAGTTTCCCGATCCCTCTCCTACTGCTTTCACGCTTACAAAACAGGAAAAATTCAAAAGGAGGAAGATACAGCTGTTTTGAAAGGCTATTTGACGAGGGTAGATCTGCTTTTTGTTCGACGCTTTACATATCAAAACAAAGGAAATTTGTTCCTCTTTTAGATTCTGGCGGTACATTTTTAATTTGCGTCTGTATAAAAGAGATATCGCACGAGACCCTTCGCTCGCTCGGTCGTGTTTTGATCAAAAACTTCTTGTTAATTTCACGCAACCGCTCGGAGAAAAGGTAAAAATGACGAGGGAAAAACTTTACCTTCAAGTTAGAAAATTAGCGAAATAGAAAGCCACAATATTATAGTTTAATATTTCAGAAATACATAGCGAATCCGCACGATGGTAAAACATTCGAAAATTACACTCGATTTGAGTAGGGCGTTGAAGTGAGCGTGGTCACTATATTCATGTTAAGACTATTTGTACCCCATGAGTTTGATATGATTAGCAAAAAAAGGACAGGAAATTCTCGTTACCGCGCCGAGCGGAACTCTGGCAGTTAGGCGAAAGGAACCACTCTTCGAGCGCTACACTCCCAGAGTTCAGTGCGGCGCGCTCACATAAAAAAGGAGGGACAGATCTTAGCCTAATGTCTGAAATCCAGTATCAATTTCTTGTTTTCCCTGGTTGTTTCTTGTATTTTCCATTTGATGTCCGGCTTCAGGCTTTACAGTACAGTTCTTTGATACAAACCGTACCATACGCATTTCAAACTGTTCAGCTTGTGGGTGGTTTTTCCTTAGCAAAATTTGCACAAACGCAACGCGAAACTGCCTCAGCCTGACACAGTAAATAATAGGATTTATTAGGGAATTAAGAATTATTACAAGGGTTATGGCATTAAAGCTAAAATTAGATAAATTTACACTAGTAATGGCAGAGGTAAACATAAGTATTCGCACGAAAAATAATGGCAAAAAAGTTAAAAGAAGAAACGCTATTACGCAACTTGTTAACTTTAGGGCTTTCTTCTCTTTGGAGAATTTCTTTCTGGCCTCCAGGGAGACTTGCTGAGCGGCGATGCACTTTACATGCCGGCGGGTCTCTGAGTACACTCCAACCTGGCAAAAGATAATTACAGCCAAAATTACGCTTAATAAAATGCTTGTGAAAGTGATGAAGACTTTGATGCTAAACGCTTGTAGAACAGCTCCTGCTATTGCTGCTATCCAGGCCAGGGCGGACGAACCAAGAAGTTTGCGAGTTTTATTTCGCATGGCCGTGTAGGTTAAGACATTTTTTATGGCGTAGTATCGCTCAAAACTCATGATGAATACGTGAAGGATTGATGAGGCAGCTAAAAGTCTGATGATGTTTCTTGTCAACCGAAGTAGTGTGCAATACTCGTCTGAAGTATCCCCATGTAAGTTTAGTGTTCTGCAAGCTATGTACATGGGTTGGGCGAACAATCCCATAAAGACATCAGTAACCGCTAAGCAGCCGACAAGTATATTAGAGGACGTTTTGAGTCTAGGTTTGGTATTCACTGCCACGATTACCAATGCATTCAACAAAATGGTGAAGGGACAAGACGCAATGGCTATAACGGTCAGTAATGTAATGGCGATGAATGCTGTCGAGTTTTCTGGATCAAGATTTCCTCCCAGAACGTGCGACATATCGCATTCATCTGCTGGTTTTGCTGATCCATTTTGTGAGGTAGCGGTGCTCGAGTACATTACACCTTTTGGCTTGGAGTTTTTGTCTTCTCTCAGTTCAGTGGTGAATTATAACCGGCCACGTAGCTGGTTTGAAGTTGAATGTGTCGTTAATTCTGTACTCGTGGGTAATATCACCAAGCTGCTTAGTTTCAACTCAGTCAGAAAAGCTTATTGTTTTCCAGTGTTATCTCTTAAAAAGCTATGAAAATGTTTTTGTGAATGTCCTCCTCAAGGAAAGGCAATTAATGAGGAAAACGCTGTTACACACCAGATAAGTTCCCACGCCAAGGATTCTTTTGTATTTACGGTACATTAAGGAACCTAAAGAAAACCACGACGGCGACGAGGACATGGAAAAACCAAAAGATATGATTGGCAGAAAAATAGCTCGGCACGTGCGTTTTAAAACTTTGTACATTTCTTAGCCGTCCTATGCATAACAACAACGTGAAATCACCACAATTTGCGTCGTCTGCGAACCGAAACGTCGACGGCAAATAATTTTAATTTCCATTTGGAACGCAAAACTTCTTTTATACGTTATGACGCCGTATGAGACAGTAAATACATGCAGCCATTTTTGAAATTCTAAATAAAGGCAGAAATTAATTTTTTTTTATCGAAGTCTTCCTTGGCGCTGTCGTCCTGACTGCTTAAGGTCAAGTGTACGAGTAAAGAAAAACAAAAGATAAGAATCATTAGCGAAAATAAGAAGGCATTCGCGTGGACTGACTTTTAATATCCTACATAGACCTTATTTAATAACGGGAGAAAAATTAAAGTTTGGATATTTCAGTGCGGCCATTTAGTTGTTTCGCCTTTTGCCCTGTTCCACATTGTATTACGGCGCTGCATAATATCATTTAGCGCGTGACTTTAACGCAGAAGTCAAATGACATAGTATTGGAAACATAGTATCAGAATAACAACCTGGTTTATCACGCATGCGATGTACATATTTGGTGCTTTAGGATCATCGGTGATGGTGTTAAATTATTTTTGTTTCTTTTAAAAGTATTCCTCGATTTTATTCGCCAGCTTGATTTTGTCCAGTGCCATATTTCGCTTACGCAAAGTTAATAAGCGCGTCTTCTAATTCGGCGGATTACGTAAAACAACTGGGAAATACACGATTGATTCAGGGGCAGGTCCCAAGTTATAAATGAAAATTCTAATTGACCACAGCTGGATCATATTCAAACAGCTATTACAAGCAGGAAATAGAGATAACAATTGAAGGGGCCTACTCTGTCTGAAGATGATCAAACGGTAACGAAAAGAAAAACAGAAGAAAGCAAAAACTATTTTAAAAGGCCGGTTAATAATGAGTCGAAGTCTGAGTAAACAATTGTTTCCTACTAATCCCTGGTTTAGGTGTTGCCAACACGATAAAACAACGTTAATCCCTCTAGTAATCCCGAAGAGTAACAAGCATCTAACTTCTCCTTACAACATCACACATTAATCACAGATTGAGGAAATGAGAATAAAGGGAATGATCACCAAGTGAAGAAGCTCTTGATTGCAAGACAAATTCTCTTTGTTGGCACTTTAGAAGATGTACAGAGAACAGTATGGTTAATATGCAAACTGATATCTGGGTCTAAGGGGTAAAACGACGTTCTTAAAGCACAACTAAATTTTTTCATGTCAACGGCCAGACAAGGTAGAGGTGATTTTACCAGTTAGGGTGTAACTTGAAGACGCCATGAAATTTTAAGGGGCAGTTTTAACGCAGTTTTATCGCAACCAACGAAAAGCTGTTACTTTTTGGTAAACAGGAAAGCACTTGTACATTCAGACACCTGTATTCTTTGCACTTTGAATGAAAGATAAACCCTTTAAGAGGCGATATCTGTAAGAACGGTCCAGGGCATTTCTCATCGGAAAAGAGTTTTGCCTCAAACTTTGCCCATTAAACTGTCTTCGGTAGTGAATAGATAAAACCACATTGCTTTCTGGAAATACTTAAAAAAAAAAAAGAGAGAAAAATTTGGAAAGGGGTTTGGAGAACATTTCAATTTTGACATATGTTTCTTCAGAGATTCGCCATAATTTATTTAAAGACATCCATTAGACATGCAGGTTTCTGAAATTAGTGAAAAGTACTCTTTCTTTCTCGGGTTAAAAAAAAAAAAAAAAAAAAAAAAAAAAAAAAAGATGTTAGCGCGCCGCCGGGAGCTCTTGAGATGAGGCACTAACATTTATTTCTCTTCAATGTTTTTTTTTTCGACCTGCGCCACGGACTTCGCCGAAAAGGAGGAACTGCTCGTAGTCTTATACTGTTATCGCCGGTGACACTAAATAAAATCCTGTAGTTTGGCCCTGAAATTTTCATACAGGTTTGAAGAGTTTAAGCTCTCTAAACTCAAATATAAAAGAACACCAACCATTTTCCAAGAAGAGTTTCTCGCTAATCGAGACAGAATCATTTGCCAGATTTTAGCTGTTTAAAATATTTAGAGTATCAATCAGTGTGTTCTAAAACATCTTTAGGACACTCGCCGCAGTGACACTATCATAAACGGAATGTTTAGACTGACAAAAGATTTCAAGCTAAAAGGTAACAAGCAAACGCGTTTGTGTGAAATTGAGTCCCTTGTCAACATGACAGATAGGAAATGGGAATTTTTTAAATATTCATTGTTTGCAGAAATCCTCTTGTTGAAAACTCAGCGAAACAGGAATGAATCCAATACTTGATCGCTAAGGGACCGGTCGGTAAGTTATCGCCGGGGGAGGGGGGGGGGGGGTGGGTGGAAAGTTTGCAGGATTTTGGTTGTGTCACTATAAATTTGATAAATTTACCTGATCCCTGATAAGGATCTGCAATATTCTTACCATCCCCCACCCTGACTGAAAGTTAACTGACAGTCAATTTTCTACACTCTCACCTTCAAACTCCGTTGGCGACAGCTGATCCTCCTTCTCTTCTCACCAAAAACCAAGCGACCCCCCTCCCAAGAAAAGTCCTCCTTGACACCCCCCCCCGCGATAAATGATGACTAGTCACTTCGAACACTTTCTCGCATCTTACTTCTCACCGGTGATTAGACCCTCTCTATTTCAATTAAAAATTCGTACTCTTTTTTAAACCGAAAAATCTCGGACAATATAAACCAAAAAAAAAAAAAACATCGGTATATTACTCCAGCCTTGCATTTATACCCTGAAAAATCGCAGGTAACAAACAATTTCAGTTTGTCTTTGATAAATATCCTTTAAGTTTTCTTCACTTGACGCATTAAACAATCACTTATCTTGGAGGCTTCAATTTGTTATGTATTATATATCCCTGCATAAGCTAACACAGCGGTCAAATGCCTGAGCATGTGAGGATATTTTAGAGGCTAGGTAATGTGCTTTCAGGGTATAAAAACCACGTTGTCCTATAAACAACCACACGAGAGAGTTGCGGTGTCTGAAAATCTTCAACTTTTCGGTAAAGCTAAAAATAAACGGTAATTCAGCTGGAAACCGGTAATCAAATAGGCCTTCTGTTGGAAAAGTCTCGAGTTTTCTCTTTCTCTACTTTATCTACTTTTACAGATTTACCTAAACGTGTCAATGCTTTTTTAGTCGTTTCGCATAATTAGCGTGAAAACGATTGTTTCTCATGCGGGAAATTGGCACGCCGCTGACTTAATTGATCCCCTTGCGCATGCCCGATGTATGATCGCTGTGCTGCATATGCTTCATCACAGTCATCTCTCGTTACAAAATGTACTCTATTTCCTGGATGAAGATAAGGAAATTCGTCTATGTCTATAGTTCCCATGGCTTAAGATTGGGTATTGACAGCCGCAGTGCTGGTCAAAGAGCCATATATTTTAAATTCCACAAGGTTAAATTCTCATCAACTTGTAACAAATCTAGTTTTACCAATGGTGTATTAATCACGGTGACCCTTGTTGGCACAGTGATGCAAAATGACTAAGACAATTCATATAAGTTAATAATTTACATCAATATCATACCAGTGCTATGCGGTGTACTAAGACTCATTATCCTAGCCACCCTTTTCATCTTTCTCATTAATATAACTATTAAATATGTGATGATCTCTAAAAAACAAGCGAGCCAGCTCCCGCATGTAAAATTTCCCTATTCTTCCAAATATTTCGGAATTACAATGTCATTGAAATGAAGATAAAAGTAGCAATCAAAAGGCCTATTTAGTTCTTGTGCTTTCCTAAAGGAAGCAATGGTTTCCAGATCTCCTGCAGGGCTCTCCAGATCCGACCAGCTCTGATGTCACTTGAAATGCATTTCTAAACTCGTCGATGTTGACATAGGCACCCTGGATTCACAAGAATAATAAATGCATTTGCGTTTTAGAAAAGTCCCAGAATTCTCCTACTTAAGGCTGTGTATTACAATGGCCTACGATTTTCCTCTAGGAGACCAACCTTATCGCTCTCCCTTAAAAAACCATGTGTCTGAATATAATAACGAAAGTATATACTTCCATGAGCACGCATATTTTTTATTCTTCCGGGACAGACCAGGAAAGCTTATTAGGAAAGTTACAGGGGAGGGGATAGGCAAGATCTTTAACCCCTCAATCCCTGTGAGAGACAAATATCCAATTTCTCCTTACATCATCATTGCTGAATCACACATTGAGATAAGCTCCTGACTGTTCCACAAATTCTCCTTTTCAGCTTCAAAGGAAATGTATAGAACAGTGTGGAGAAGATAAATACCGATTTAGGGTGTAAGGGGTCACACGGTCTACGCGCTTGAAACTAAGAGCACTGTTTTCCACGATTCATACCTTAAAGTGCCTAACACCGCCATTTAAATTGAAAGAGTTTCTTCCGTGAAGAATACGCCGATTGTTGAAACATACTAAGTCTCCTTTATGCAACCTCACCGATTTCTACAAGAAAAACAGACAAACTTTTAATCCACTGTTTCCCCTAAAATTGCTCCTAACGAAAAATCAACAACAATAACAACGAACAGAGGTCTATCGCCACCTCAGTAACCCAGCTATCACATGTGAGAGGCATGCTATTGAAAGAAATTTTACCCATGCAATCTGGAATCGCGCAATCGCAAACGAATGTTTTTAACGCTGCTTTTAGTGCTGATTTACTTTAAAATGCATTTACCTGTAAAGGAGATTCTTCCATCAACTTTGAAAATAATCTATAAGCTCTATAATACGGCTCAACATCTTCCTGTAACAACGAACCAATAGGAATTCAATAGCCGGTGTTATTATCAAGTCTCATTCCCACGACATGCGTCGAAAAGTCAATCATTTTATTCGAAAAGTCAATCATTTCTAAATAATTGTAATAATTATAAAAATCAGAATAATCAAGCTGCTGATTCTTACCTCCGGAACTGACAAGGGACCCTCAAAAGGTGGCGCCCAAGTTACGGCCACAATCTAGAAAATGAAAACGTTGGAGGAAAAGTGCTCACTTTGGGTATTTAAAAACAAACAACCCATTCCAGCGTTATCTGCAAGGGTAAAATTTCAAGTTGGATTACAACAGGTACGATACCTCTTTATCTGGACTGAGAACAATGTGCGGTCTCTTGTAAACTAACTTGACTGGATAATCCCTTGATAAGAAAACACCAAAACCAAACATAGAAATAAAAACAAATAGATGCAAATCATTCCTTACAAATCATCGACGAACAATTAATTCAATATTGTGTTTCCCACAAGTATTTGCCATGAGGAAGCATCTTTTCAAGGCAATGTGTTTGGGGGGAAATAACGTTACATTTTAGGGTCGGCTAACACGAGGACGCCAGAGAAAAACCAATCATTTTGAAGCGCCGTTTTTAACAGAGAAAGAAGTGCTTGCCTCATCGACCCACTACCTACAATGTGTAGTAGAGAAGGCATGGCAAAAGTACTCTAGAACTATCTTTAATTTTGATAGTAATTTTGTTCTTTACTTCAAATTGGTGAATCATCAGTGTATAAAATCAAACGTATCTCTGGAAGGTCTGGGAATCGAACCCAGCACCACTCTTCACTTCAAAAGTCCTTATTAACTCCTTGTGGTATTTTCCAGTGATCTTATCGGCCGTTGTAATATAATCGTATAAGTTTGAGCACACTCAATAAAAATTAAGCATATCGTCTATTCTTGTGGCAACCGAATCGTAACAGTTCATCATTTACCGCTGGGACTGTTACACACAAGCGTTCTATATTAAAGCGGTGATACCTTTCAAAATGTATCTTCTGAAATGTTCCGGGAATTCTCACAAGATCATCAAATTCTTTAGGAAATTGTTTCCTGAATTCCTCAGCAACGTAAAAGGCATCTAGAAATAAACTTTCCCCACCTTCGATATCAGAATCAAACCTGCGCAAATAATAAAAAAAAAGAAGCAGAACAACTATGCACCTGACAAACTCACAATCTACACATTACCGAGCTGTCTGTTAAGTTTAAAATAATTCATAGATAGCTTCCTAAAAAACAAAAGTGCACATCACGGAAAACCGTGTACTGCTTTTAATCCAAAAGAAACAACAGTGAAGGCGCTTGGCACGAAAGCAAGTAACAAGCGCGCAAGAGACTCTGGGACGCGTGATTTCTAGCTTGCGCGTTTCGGTCATGGTCTCAATCACTCACGCTCGGTCAAATCGAGTGCCCACAATGCGTGCCAATAGACCTGTCATTACATCTTGTCTTACCTGAGGCAGTGCAAAAGCTGTAGTCCAGGTGGAGACTCGTAATAAGCAAGATCTATGTGGTAACTAAGGCCTACACTGGAATATGCAATATTGATTGGATTTGGGGTGGAAACCACGTCAAACATCTGCGACAATAGAGTACACAAAAAATGACACATCTCATTGAATACGTGAATAAATGAAAGCATATCTAAGAAAAATAGTGTAGTTTTCAAGATTCCCAGTGAGCAGGTAAAGTTCAAATCAGCGAGACTAGAAGACCAACACAAGGGAGGATTAAAAGCACAATAGAGACATCTGACTCTCGAAGACACAGACCTCCGCCACTTCAACACCGGAGACCACCTTCTCCAAACGAAGTACAAACAAGCAGGGTGAAAGAAGCGCTCTATAATCTCCACCAACTTCAAGGGTGACAGTGGAATTGAAATTTAAGAAGCACGGATACCAATGGTGAAAAACAACAACAGGAGAGCCGAGCGACAGCGGACCGCTCTTAAAATACATCTTCGAAATGAGTCAATTACAGCTGTCAAATACCATCCAATCACAGCTGTCGAATACTAGCCAATCACAGCTGTTGAATACTAGCCAACACAGCTGTTGAATATCAGCCAATCAGCACTGATGCATATTCAGTCGACTTTATCTCCAAAAGAAGACTATCGGTGTACAGTCGAAAAACAGCGATACACATTGGAACTGGACGTGAAAATAGTGATCATTACTATTTAACTTAATTCTGTTTTTTTCTTCTTCATGAAAATGTCAGTCTATGTTTATGGTCAGCCACCAAGTCTCTTTGTTAACCTACTTTTCCATAAATGGTCTCTTGTATCGGTCCAATTAGTCTTCCAACCTGAAATGTCAGAGAAGAATCGGATCATCAGTAGTTAATAAATAAACTAAAAAATCAGTGTAGAAGAAATTTATTTTAGCGCGTTGCACGGAGCTCTGGGAGTGAGGAAAACAAAATTACTTTTCGTGCGCCTCACTGCGCATGCCAGAGTTCCGCGCGGCACGCTTACATCAGATCTCTTTTTTCACTGATTTTTTTTTAACTCTCGCGACGGACTTCGTCGAAAAGGAGGGACTACTTGCAGTCTCAGTAATGAAATACAAAAGATCAAATGGCACACAAACCTTCAACACATTTTCCTCATCGTCATGAGGAACATTTTTAACTAACGAAACACCATGGTCACTTAGCTGAGACAGCATTCTGTTGAAAGGACGAGGATAAACCCTGAGTTTAAATATACACGACCAAACTTCCTAATCATAAAAGTCTCACAGAAAGAAAAGGTAAAAAAAAATATTAGTCTCAAAGACATTAAGCATTTAGAGAAAGATGTTCTTTGTCTTGTCACCAGCGTGGGGCAAAGAAAAAATTCTGAGTTTTCATGAGGAATCGAACCTCAGACCTTCATATTCCGCGCTCCGATGCTCTACCACTAAGCCACAGGCACTCTACGATGAGGGAGGTCTCACAAACATTGGGCATTTATTTTCTACAGACAAAGTATTCCTACATGTTCGTCAGTTTTTCCTCAGCTGCAGCTCATAGACCTAATACTTGTCAAAAATAAGTACCGGTAGCTTTTCTTGTTGAAAGCTTTTTTGAGCCGAGCAATACATTCATGTGCGGAACTTACTTCCAAAGACCTTCCCTGGATTCCATAATGGTACTATATTCAACCTCTGGCAAACTGTGCTGTAAAAGAGCGTGAAACATGAATGTAAGATTGAGGAGTACAGTAGGATGAACTGTAACAAATGCAGGCAATTAAGGCTCACACGGAAGTACCTCGCCAATATGGGGTTGAGTTATTCGCCTTTTGTTGTCTAATTTTCTGGCCACTTCAGAGTAACAATTTTCTCTCAGCCACTGTAAGTTGAGTACACCTTGGTGGTCTCTTTCATTCTCCCATTTCACTTCAAGATTTTCCTTATTTTCTGCAAAATATAGAAAAGAATGCTGATAAATTTAATTTAACATACAAAAAAAGGTTGAGCAGGTCTTATTTAGGCAGGGTGGCCCTTTCAGTACTAGGCTAGTATTAACAGGGACTTACATCAGTGCCCAAAATATGTAATTTCAATGCACGATCTTTTCCTTGCTTTCATAGACTCATCCTGACATGAGAGGTTTTGGGAGAATGATACAGTTATGCAAACCAGAAACACAAACATGAATAAAGTCCCCTTATGATTTTACATTCAACCCCTCTTAAAAAATATTTGATGTGAAGCTGAGATGTTTTAGCTGTGTTAAACCCTTTTCTACCAAATAGTGATAAGTATCTTGTTTCTCCCAAATAAAGGAATATTTAATAAGAATAAAGGAAATGATCACAGACTCAAGAGGCTCCTCACCATCAGACAAATTCTACCTGTAGGCACCTTAGCAATTGTATAGAGAACAGTACGGAGAATATGCATACTGATGTTAAGGTGTAAAGGTTAACTTGTCTCATCTAAACACATCTATCAACCAATGAAAGCATGCTTTGTTTCTTAGTTTTTCCTTAACTCGTCCCAAGATCTGATTGATAATTCTCCCCTCTAGCTGCTACACATTTCCTTGTAAATTAGTTAATGAGAATTGAGTGTTAATTAGATAGGTCTAGATAACAACTTCTGCCTGATATGTTTGAGGTTTCTCATTACCTGTTTGCTGGATAATGTATGGAAATAATAGGAAGAAGTTACATGTGAATTACTTGTGGGAGTTAAAAGGTTACATATGACTACCATTGTTTTTCATCAGCGCACAATATGTCCAACCAAAAACATGGAAATGTAATGAAAGTCAGGAAAACTGAGAACTTGTTATCATCACTCATCATGACTAATAGTATTTATTCAGTTAATCAAGTAGGTTGAAAGGACAAACATATTCACAGACCAATCGACAAGGATATGGAATAAAGGTAAAAAAAATTACTCAATCATACAACTTATACTTGCAACACTATGCACATTTATATGCACATACATCTTAAATCAAAACAATAAAAAAGAGAAACTTTTATCTGAAAAACTGCCTGTTTGCTGCAATTAGAAAAAGTTCTCCCTAATGATTCATGTACAGGAACTTACTAGAAAGTGAGAAATCTGAGATTTCAAGTGGTTCTGGAATGGAAAGGGTGTCAATGGTCCTCTGGCCACTGTGTGACTGCTTGCAGTGTTCACACTGGCAAGAAAACCTTAACCAGCTGTTATGAAACCTGATTAAAGTAAACATAACAAAACAAGTCAAAAAATTAGCTTTAGATAATGGCTCACAATTACTATGTTTGAACACAAGCCATTAATGAGCTTAAAGAAAACGTGAAATAATTTTAAAAGAAAGTGAAACAAATTCTGTTTTGATTTGACCACTGGCTCATGGTTTACAAACTTTCCTTGTGCTCTCCCAACATCCTGTATGCTTTTTTACGCTTATAAAGCAATAGAAAGTGTGGTTAATTTGCTGCTTAAAAAACTCATTACTTTAGATCGAATTTAATGTGAATCACCATTATTAACCCTTTACATCCCAACATTCATATCCTCATTTTGAAAACTGTACTCTATCAGTTTCCTAAGATGCTAGCGAGAAGAATTTGTTTTTTAGACAATCAAGAGCTTCCTTTAAGGAAGTTAGTAGATAATCATTTCCATTAATCTTGTGATCTGAATATATGATTCAGGGGTGAAATTCTTAAAGAGGAATTACATGTAGACGCTTCTTTCTCTTACAAGTGAAGGGTTAACAGAGGCATACATGTAGCTACAGGATTTTTCAATGGGAGGTCACATCTGAGGATTTCTGCATGCCTTACATGAAGGGGCATATACCACTGTCCTAATTTATCAGCAGGCTCATATTCATGCAGGGAGAATTACATGAAAATGCAAGATAAGATTTATGCCAAGTAGATTCAGAAGCACCTCCTGACCCCCCAACTACACCACTGTATATTAATCAGAGCTATAGTGTACCTGTGCTCATGAACTGAAGCCATAATAACACAATCAACTTGTCTACTTGCCTAGATTTATGTCCATCATTCCATTCTATTTCTAAACAATCTTCAGACACCAGAGCTTTAATGTAATTTACACTGGATGTGATCTGTAAACCAAATTAATGTCATGGGCAACGATTACTTTTTGCCTAAGAATTTCATGGGTGTTAAGAACTTAAATAGGCATAAGAAAAAAAAGGAACTTTTAAGTTCTCATAATTATTATGATAGAGCTTTCAAATGTATAGATGCAATCTCTTCTTGCACTCCCCAAAACCTCCTGTGACCAAAACATTATTTCTGACTGCCTTCTTATGATTCAAATTAATGCAAGTTGGAATTTGAGGAAGTGGGGACTTTTTGGAACACTGAGAAACAACTGAGCCAGTCCAAAGTTGGGAACATGTGGCTGCTTAATCTCAACCATAAATAAAAGGGTTTACAACATCCCCTGCTAACCTCACATTTAAACCACAAGAGACAGCTGCCCTACATGTTATCATTGATATCTGCGAGGACTAAAACATCTTCCCAACTGTAATATCATTCAACAAGTTGAATCTTCCTTTCTTCTAAATTTAGTCTGGTGCACCAAACCTTGACCTAACCCACAACAAAAACAGCCCTTTCACAGCTAAGCAGCAATTTTCTAAACAGTCAAAGACCACATGACTGTAGGGGAAACATTTTAAGTGAAATAAAACTTTGATCACACAAGGGAAATATTTATCATTTATCAAGTAATCACTAACCTTTGTTCTCTTCCAGATAAAATGACAAAGAGGTTGCCTAAGACTTGCTCTCAAAAGCATGACTGACCCTGTTTTGAGAATGATCAGAAGTAATAAAAATGAATTGACACATGGTGAGGCAGTTGTACTCAGTTCAACAGTAGAAAAGTAAATGCTTCACATACAGTGATGATGACTTCAGCTCTCAGTACTGCACTCATCCAGACAATCAGACTACATTATGAACACTATCACACCACACACAATGTTTAAAATTTTTTACCATGTGTTTAAGCTTTCAGATTTTGCAAACTCATACTCAAATTGGCAGTGGGGCTGCTTATAACTATATATGTAGTTAGAAGCAAAATATGTTTGTATGTCTCTCCCTTTTAAGAAGTAATTTTCAGCTCACAGTGACTCTACATGAAGCTTTTCCTTTGTTACCTTACATCTATCCCTTAAGGTCTAATTATGCCCAAACATTAAAAAAACACTACTGCATTAGTGCAGAAAAAGAGAAAAATCAAAAAAACACCACCACCAAAATTATATTTTCTAAGTAAGCACGATAATGGATAAAGCTTAAGGAAATAGAGTGGATTTACCACTGATTGTCGAGGTTAACCCTTAAACCTGTAAGATTGACTAGTTTCTAATTTCTCTTCATAATATCACCCTTGAATCAGACAGTAAGGTAATGAGAATAGACGACATGATCCCCAAGTAAAGCATCTCTTGATTATCAAACAAATTCTTTGTCAACACCTCAGGAAATGTATAGTAGATAGTATGAAGAATATGGATACTGATGTTAGCGGGCAAAAGGGTTCATTTAAATTTTTTAATCTTTCGTAGTGACTAATTTGTCCTGACAGTATTAGATCTGAATCAAACCCCTAAGAGTGACTAGCATCAAAGTTCTCCTTACCGTATCACCCCTGAATCAAACATTAAGGTCATGAGAATAAAGGAAGTGATCACCAACTAAAGAGGCTCTTGATTGTTAGACAAATTCTCCTTGTCAGTAACTTAGCAAATGTTTTAGAGAACAGTATGG